>NW_028154519.1:0-83000 GCF_965231275.1 Zosterops lateralis
GGGGGACTTCTGTAACTTTGCTTGGCAGCAGCACCTTGGTGTATTTTCTGTGTTCTCCAAGTGAAAAGAAGCCTATCCGGAGCCCGTGGTAGCTCCAGCTGCTTTGGAACACATTCTGCCACTCTTGCTCTTTCTGCATGTCTCTAGCAGCCAGAAAGCGCTGTAAAGCGCTCTTTTGCCCCAGAAAAGCAACACTTAGGGGGACTTCTGTAACTTTGCTTGCAGCAGCCCCTTGGTGTGTTTTCTGTGTTCTCCAAGTGAAAAGAAGCCTGTCTGGAGCCCATGGTAGCTCCAGCTGCTTGGGAACACATTCTGCCACACTTGCTCTTTCTGCATGTCTCTAGCAGCCAGAAAGCGCTGTAAAGCGCTCTTTTGCCCGAGAAAACCAACTTTCAGGGGGACTTCTGTAACTTTGCTTGCAGCAGCACCTTGGTGTATTTTCTGTGTTCTCCAAGTGAAAAGAAGCCTGTCCGGAGCCCGTGGTAGCTCCAGCTGCTTTGGAACACATTCTGCCACACTTGCTCTTTCTGCATGTCTCTAGCAGCCAGAAAGCGCTGTAAAGCGCTCTTTTGCCTGAGAAAAGCAATTCTCAGGGGGACTTCTGTAACTTTGCTTGCAGCAGCACCTTGGTGTGTTGTCTGTGTTCTCCAAGTGAAAAGAAGCCTGTCAGGCGCCCGTGGTAGCTCCAGCTGCTTTGGAACACATTCTGCCACACTTGCTCTTTCTGCATGTCTCTAGCAGCCAGAAAGCGCTGTAAAGCACTCTTTTGCCCGAGAAAACCAACTCTCAGGGGGACTTCTGTAACTTTGCTTGCAGCAGCACCTTGGTGTGTTTTCTGCGTTCTCCAAGTGAAAAGAAGCCTGTCAGGAGCCCGTGGTAGCTCCAGCTGCTTGGGAACACATTCTGCCACACTTGCTCTTTCTGCATGTCTCTAGCAGCCAGAAAGCCCTGTAAAGCGCTCTTTTGCCCGAGAAAAGCAACTCTCAGGGGGACGACTTCTGTAACTTTGCTTGCAGCAGCACCTTGGTGTGTTTTCTGTGTTCTCCAAGTGAAAAGAAGCCTGTCTGGAGCCCATGGTAGCTCCAGCTGCTTGGGAACACATTCTGCCACACTTGCTCTTTCTGCATGTCTCTAGCAGCCAGAAAGCGCTGTAAAGCGCTCTTTTCCCCGAGAAAACCAACTCTCAGGGGGACTTCTGTAACTTTGCTTGCAGCAGCCCCTTGGTGTGTTTTCTGTGTTCTCCAAGTGAAAAGAAGCCTGTCAGGAGCCCGTGGTAGCTCCAGCTGCTTGGGAACACATTCTGCCACACTTGCTCTTTCTGCATGTCTCTAGCAGCCAGAAAGCGCTGTAAAGCCGTCTTTTGCCCGAGAAAAGCAACTCTCAGGGGGACTTCTGTAACTTTGCTTGCAGCAGCACCTTGGTGTGTTTTCTGTGTTCTCCAAGTGAAAAGAAGCCTGTCAGGAGCCCGTGGTAGCTCCAGCTGCTTGGGAACACATTCTGCCACACTTGCTCTTTCTGCATGTCTCTAGCAGCCAGAAAGCCCTGTAAAGCGCTCTTTTGCCCGAGAAAAGCAACTCTCAGGGGGACTTCTGTAACTTTGCTTGCAGCAGCACCTTGGTGTGTTTTCTGTGTTCTCCAAGTGAAAAGAAGCCTGTCAGGAGCCCGTGGTAGCTCCAGCTGCTTGGGAACACATTCTGCCACACTTGCTCTTTCTGCATGTCGCTAGCAGCCAGAAAGCGCTGTAAAGCGCTCTTTTGCCCGAGAAAAGCAACTCTCAGGGGGACTTCTGTAACTTTGCTTGCAGCAGCACCTTGGTGTGTTGTCTGTGTTCTCCAAGTGAAAAGAAGCCTGTCAGGAGCCCGTGGTAGCTCTAGCTGCTTGGGAACACATTCTGCCACACTTGCTCTTTCTGCATGTCTCTAGCAGCCAGAAAGCGCTGTAATGCGCTCTTTTGCCCGAGAAAAGCAACTCTCAGGGGGACTTCTGTAACTTTGCTTGCAGCAGCACCTTGGTGTGTTTTCTGTGTTCTCCAAGTGAAAAGAAGCCTGTCAGGAGCCCATGGTAGCTCCAGCTGCTTTGGAACACATTCTGCCACACTTGCTCTTTCTGCATGTCTCTAGCAGCCAGAAAGCCCTGTAAAGCGCTCTTTTGCCTGAGAAAAGCAACTCTCAGGGGGACTTCTGTAACTTTGCTTGCAGCAGCACCTTGGTGTGTTTTCTGTGTTCTCCAAGTGAAAAGAAGCCTGTCAGGAGCCCGTGGTAGCTCCAGCTGCTTGGGAACACATTCTGCCACACTTGCTCTTTCTGCATGTCTCTAGCAGCCAGAAAGCGCTGTAAAGCGCTCTTTTGCCCCAGAAAAGCAACTCTCAGGGGGACTTCTGTAACTTTGCTTGCAGCAGCACCTTGGTGTATTTTCTGTGTTCTCCAAGTGAAAAGAAGCCTATCCGGAGCCCGTGGTAGCTCCAGCTGCTTTGGAACACATTCTGCCACTCTTGCTCTTTCTGCATGTCTCTAGCAGCCAGAAAGCGCTGTAAAGCGCTCTTTTGCCCGAGAAAAGCAACACTTAGGGGGACTTCTGTAACTTTGCTTGCAGCAGCCCCTTGGTGTGTTTTCTGTGTTCTCCAAGTGAAAAGAAGCCTGTCTGGAGCCCATGGTAGCTCCAGCTGCTTGGGAACACATTCTGCCACACTTGCTCTTTCTGCATGTCTCTAGCAGCCAGAAAGCGCTGTAAAGCGCTCTTTTGCCCGAGAAAACCAACTCTCAGGGGGACTTCTGTAACTTTGCTTGCAGCAGCACCTTGGTGTATTTTCTGTGTTCTCCAAGTGAAAAGAAGCCTGTCCGGAGCCCGTGGTAGCTCCAGCTGCTTTGGAACACATTCTGCCACACTTGCTCTTTCTGCATGTCTCTAGCAGCCAGAAAGCGCTGTAAAGCGCTCTTTTGCCTGAGAAAAGCAATTCTCAGGGGGACTTCTGTAACTTTGCTTGCAGCAGCACCTTGGTGTGTTGTCTGTGTTCTCCAAGTGAAAAGAAGCCTGTCAGGCGCCCGTGGTAGCTCCAGCTGCTTTGGAACACATTCTGCCACACTTGCTCTTTCTGCATGTCTCTAGCAGCCAGAAAGCGCTGTAAAGCGCTCTTTTGCCCCAGAAAAGCAACACTTAGGGGGACTTCTGTAACTTTGCTTGCAGCAGCCCCTTGGTGTGTTTTCTGTGTTCTCCAAGTGAAAAGAAGCCTGTCAGGCGCCCGTGGTAGCTCCAGCTGCTTGGGAACACATTCTGCCACACTTGCTCTTTCTGCATGTCTCTAGCAGCCAGAAAGCGCTGTAAAGCACTCTTTTGCCCGAGAAAACCAACTCTCAGGGGGACTTCTGTAACTTTGCTTGCAGCAGCACCTTGGTGTGTTTTCTGCGTTCTCCAAGTGAAAAGAAGCCTGTCAGGAGCCCGTGGTAGCTCCAGCTGCTTGGGAACACATTCTGCCACACTTGCTCTTTCTGCATGTCTCTAGCAGCCAGAAAGCCCTGTAAAGCGCTCTTTTGCCCGAGAAAAGCAACTCTCAGGGGGACTTCTGTAACTTTGCTTGCAGCAGCACCTTGGTGTGTTTTCTGTGTTCTCCAAGTGAAAAGAAGCCTGTCTGGAGCCCATGGTAGCTCCAGCTGCTTGGGAACACATTCTGCCACACTTGCTCTTTCTGCATGTCTCTAGCAGCCAGAAAGCGCTGTAAAGCGCTCTTTTCCCCGAGAAAACCAACTCTCAGGGGGACTTCTGTAACTTTGCTTGCAGCAGCCCCTTGGTGTGTTTTCTGTGTTCTCCAAGTGAAAAGAAGCCTGTCAGGAGCCCGTGGTAGCTCCAGCTGCTTGGGAACACATTCTGCCACACTTGCTCTTTCTGCATGTCTCTAGCAGCCAGAAAGCGCTGTAAAGCCGTCTTTTGCCCGAGAAAAGCAACTCTCAGGGGGACTTCTGTAACTTTGCTTGCAGCAGCACCTTGGTGTGTTTTCTGTGTTCTCCAAGTGAAAAGAAGCCTGTCAGGAGCCCGTGGTAGCTCCAGCTGCTTGGGAACACATTCTGCCACACTTGCTCTTTCTGCATGTCTCTAGCAGCCAGAAAGCCCTGTAAAGCGCTCTTTTGCCCGAGAAAAGCAACTCTCAGGGGGACTTCTGTAACTTTGCTTGCAGCAGCACCTTGGTGTGTTTTCTGTGTTCTCCAAGTGAAAAGAAGCCTGTCAGGAGCCCGTGGTAGCTCCAGCTGCTTGGGAACACATTCTGCCACACTTGCTCTTTCTGCATGTCGCTAGCAGCCAGAAAGCGCTGTAAAGCGCTCTTTTGCCCGAGAAAAGCAACTCTCAGGGGGACTTCTGTAACTTTGCTTGCAGCAGCACCTTGGTGTGTTGTCTGTGTTCTCCAAGTGAAAAGAAGCCTGTCAGGAGCCCGTGGTAGCTCTAGCTGCTTGGGAACACATTCTGCCACACTTGCTCTTTCTGCATGTCTCTAGCAGCCAGAAAGCGCTGTAATGCGCTCTTTTGCCAGAGAAAAGCAACTCTCAGGGGGACTTCTGTAACTTTGCTTGCAGCAGCACCTTGGTGTGTTTTCTGTGTTCTCCAAGTGAAAAGAAGCCTGTCAGGAGCCCATGGTAGCTCCAGGTGCTTTGGAACACATTCTGCCACACTTGCCCTTTCTGCATGTCTCTAGCAGCCAGAAAGCCCTGTAAAGCGCTCTTTTGCCCGAGAAAAGCAACTCTCAGGGGGACTTCTGTAACTTTGCTTGCAGCAGCACCTTGGTGTGTTTTCTGTGTTCTCCAAGTGAAAAGAAGCCTGTCCGGAGCCCGTGGTAGCTCCAGCTGCTTTGGAACACATTCTGCCACACTTGCTCTTTCTGCATGTCTCTAGCAGCCAGAAAGCGCTGTAAAGCGCTCTTTTCCCCAGAAAAGCAACACTCAGGGGGACTTCTGTAACTTTGCTTGCAGCAGCACCTTGGTGTGTTTTCTGTGTTCTCCAAGTGAAAAGAAGCCTGTCCGGAGCCCGTGGTAGCTCCAGCTGCTTTGGAACACATTCTGCCACACTTGTTCTTTCTGCATGTCTCTAGCAGCCAGAAAGCCCTGTAAAGCGATCTTTTCTCGAGAAAAGCAACACTCAGGGGGACTTCTGTAACTTTGCTTGCAGCAGCACCTTGGTGTGTTTTCTGTGTTCTCCAAGTGAAAAGAAGCCTGTCAGGAGCCCGTGGTAGCTCCAGCTGCTTTGGAACACATTCTGCCACACTTGCTCTTTCTGCATGTCTCTAGCAGCCAGAAAGCGCTGTAATGCGCTCTTTTGCCCGAGAAAAGCAACTCTCAGGGGGACTTCTGTAACTTTGCTTGCAGCAGCACCTTGGTGTGTTTTCTGTGTTCTCCAAGTGAAAATAAGCCTGTCCGGAGCCCGTGGTAGCTCTAGCTGCTTGGGAACACATTCTGCCACACTTGCTCTTTCTGCATGTCTCTAGCAGCCAGAAAGCCCTGTAAAGCGCTCTTTTGCCCAAGAAAAGCAACTCTCAGGGGGGACTTCTGTAACTTTGCTTGCAGCAGCACCTTGGTGTGTTTTCTGTGTTCTCCAAATGAAAATAAGCCTGTCAGGAGCCCGTGGTAGCTCCAGCTGCTTGGGAACACATTCTGCCACACTTGCTCTTTCTGCATGTCTCTAGCAGCCAGAAAGCGCTGTAAAGCGCTCTTTTCCCCGAGAAAAGCAACACTCAGGGGGACTTCTGGAACTTTGCTTGCAGCAGCACCTTGGTGTGTTTTCTGTGTTCTCCAAGTGAAAAGAAGCCTGTCAGGAGCCCGTGGTAGCTCCAGCTGCTTTGGAACACATTCTGCCACACTTGCTCTTTCTGCATGTCTCTAGCAGCCAGAAAGCCCTGTAAAGCGCTCTTTTGCCTGAGAAAAGCAACTCTCAGGGGGACTTCTGTAACTTTGCTTGCAGCAGCACCTTGGTGTGTTTTCTGTGTTCTCCAAGTGAAAAGAAGCCTGTCAGGAGCCCGTGGTAGCTCCAGCTGCTTGGGAACACATTCTGCCACACTTGCTCTTTCTGCATGTCTCTAGCAGCCAGAAAGCGCTGTAAAGCGCTCTTTTGCCCGAGAAAAGCAACTCTCAGGGGGACTTCTGGAACTTTGCTTGCAGCAGCACCTTGGTGTATTTTCTGTGTTCTCCAAGTGAAAAGAAGCCTATCCGGAGCCCGTGGTAGCTCCAGCTGCTTGGGAACACATTCTGCCACACTTGCTCTTTCTGCATGTCTCTAGCAGCCAGAAAGCGCTGTAAAGCGCTCTTTTGCCCCAGAAAAGCAATTCTCAGGGGGACTTCTGTAACTTTGCTTGCAGCAGCCCCTTGGTGTGTTTTCTGTGTTCTCCAAGTGAAAAGAAGCCTGTCAGGAGCCCGTGGTAGCTCCAGCTGCTTGGGAACACATTCTGCCACACTTGCTCTTTCTGCATGTCTCTAGCAGCCAGAAAGCGCTGTAAAGCGCTCTTTTGCCCGAGAAAAGCAACTCTCAGGGGGACTTCTGTAACTTTGCTTGCAGCAGCACCTTGGTGTGTTTTCTGTGTTCTCCAAGTGAAAAGAAGCCTGTCTGGAGCCCATGGTAGCTCCAGCTGCTTGGGAACACATTCTGCCACACTTGCTCTTTCTGCATGTCTCTAGCAGCCAGAAAGCGCTGTAAAGCGCTCTTTTGCCCGAGAAAACCAACTCTCAGGGGGACTTCTGTAACTTTGCTTGCAGCAGCACCTTGGTGTATTTTCTGTGTTCTCCAAGTGAAAAGAAGCCTGTGCGGAGCCCGTGGTAGCTCCAGCTGCTTTGGAACACATTCTGCCACACTTGCTCTTTCTGCATGTCTCTAGCAGCCAGAAAGCGCTGTAAAGCGCTCTTTTGCCCCAGAAAAGCAATTCTCAGGGGGACTTCTGTAACTTTGCTTGCAGCAGCACCTTGGTGTGTTTTCTGTGTTCTCCAAGTGAAAAGAAGCCTGTCCGGAGCCCGTGGTAGCTCCAGCTGCTTTGGAACACATTCTGCCACACTTGCTCTTTCTGCATGTCTCTAGCAGCCAGAAAGCGCTGTAAAGCGCTCTTTTGCCCCAGAAAAGCAACACTTAGGGGGACTTCTGTAACTTTGCTTGCAGCAGCACCTTGGTGTGTTTTCTGTGTTCTCCAAGTGAAAAGAAGCCTGTCAGGAGCCCGTGGTAGCTCCAGCTGCTTGGGAACACATTCTGCCACACTTGCTCTTTCTGCATGTCTCTAGCAGCCAGAAAGCGCTGTAAAGCACTCTTTTGCCCGAGAAAAGCAACTCTCAGGGGGACTTCTGTAACTTTGCTTGCAGCAGCACCTTGGTGTGTTTTCTGCGTTCTCCAAGTGAAAAGAAGCCTGTCAGGAGCCCGTGGTAGCTCCAGCTGCTTGGGAACACATTCTGCCACACTTGCTCTTTCTGCATGTCTCTAGCAGCCAGAAAGCCCTGTAAAGCCCTCTTTTGCCCGAGAAAAGCAACTCTCAGGGGGACTTCTGTAACTTTGCTTGCAGCAGCACCTTGGTGTGTTTTCTGTGTTCTCCAAGTGAAAAGAAGCCTGTCTGGAGCCCATGGTAGCTCCAGCTGCTTGGGAACACATTCTGCCACACTTGCTCTTTCTGCATGTCTCTAGCAGCCAGAAAGCGCTGTAAAGCGCTCTTTTGCCCGAGAAAACCAACTCTCAGGGGGACTTCTGTAACTTTGCTTGCAGCAGCCCCTTGGTGTGTTTTCTGTGTTCTCCAAGTGAAAAGAAGCCTGTCAGGAGCCCGTGGTAGCTCCAGCTGCTTGGGAACACATTCTGCCACACTTGCTCTTTCTGCATGTCTCTAGCAGCCAGAAAGCGCTGTAAAGCACTCTTTTGCCCGAGAAAACCAACTCTCAGGGGGACTTCTGTAACTTTGCTTGCAGCAGCACCTTGGTGTGTTTTCTGCGTTCTCCAAGTGAAAAGAAGCCTGTCAGGAGCCCGTGGTAGCTCCAGCTGCTTGGGAACACATTCTGCCACACTTGCTCTTTCTGCATGTCTCTAGCAGCCAGAAAGCCCTGTAAAGCGCTCTTTTGCCCGAGAAAAGCAACTCTCAGGGGGACTTCTGTAACTTTGCTTGCAGCAGCACCTTGGTGTGTTTTCTGTGTTCTCCAAGTGAAAAGAAGCCTGTCTGGAGCCCATGGTAGCTCCAGCTGCTTGGGAACACATTCTGCCACACTTGCTCTTTCTGCATGTCTCTAGCAGCCAGAAAGCGCTGTAAAGCGCTCTTTTCCCCGAGAAAACCAACTCTCAGGGGGACTTCTGTAACTTTGCTTGCAGCAGCCCCTTGGTGTGTTTTCTGTGTTCTCCAAGTGAAAAGAAGCCTGTCAGGAGCCCGTGGTAGCTCCAGCTGCTTGGGAACACATTCTGCCACACTTGCTCTTTCTGCATGTCTCTAGCAGCCAGAAAGCGCTGTAAAGCCGTCTTTTGCCCGAGAAAAGCAACTCTCAGGGGGACTTCTGTAACTTTGCTTGCAGCAGCACCTTGGTGTGTTTTCTGTGTTCTCCAAGTGAAAAGAAGCCTGTCCGGAGCCCGTGGTAGCTCCAGCTGCTTTGGAACACATTCTGCCACACTTGCTCTTTCTGCATGTCTCTAGCAGCCAGAAAGCGCTGTAAAGCGCTCTTTTGCCTGAGAAAAGCAATTCTCAGGGGGACTTCTGTAACTTTGCTTGCAGCAGCACCTTGGTGTGTTGTCTGTGTTCTCCAAGTGAAAAGAAGCCTGTCAGGCGCCCGTGGTAGCTCCAGCTGCTTTGGAACACATTCTGCCACACTTGCTCTTTCTGCATGTCTCTAGCAGCCAGAAAGCGCTGTAAAGCGCTCTTTTGCCCCAGAAAAGCAACACTTAGGGGGACTTCTGTAACTTTGCTTGCAGCAGCCCCTTGGTGTGTTTTCTGTGTTCTCCAAGTGAAAAGAAGCCTGTCAGGCGCCCGTGGTAGCTCCAGCTGCTTGGGAACACATTCTGCCACACTTGCTCTTTCTGCATGTCTCTAGCAGCCAGAAAGCGCTGTAAAGCACTCTTTTGCCCGAGAAAACCAACTCTCAGGGGGACTTCTGTAACTTTGCTTGCAGCAGCACCTTGGTGTGTTTTCTGCGTTCTCCAAGTGAAAAGAAGCCTGTCAGGAGCCCGTGGTAGCTCCAGCTGCTTGGGAACACATTCTGCCACACTTGCTCTTTCTGCATGTCTCTAGCAGCCAGAAAGCCCTGTAAAGCGCTCTTTTGCCCGAGAAAAGCAACTCTCAGGGGGACTTCTGTAACTTTGCTTGCAGCAGCACCTTGGTGTGTTTTCTGTGTTCTCCAAGTGAAAAGAAGCCTGTCTGGAGCCCATGGTAGCTCCAGCTGCTTGGGAACACATTCTGCCACACTTGCTCTTTCTGCATGTCTCTAGCAGCCAGAAAGCGCTGTAAAGCGCTCTTTTCCCCGAGAAAACCAACTCTCAGGGGGACTTCTGTAACTTTGCTTGCAGCAGCCCCTTGGTGTGTTTTCTGTGTTCTCCAAGTGAAAAGAAGCCTGTCAGGAGCCCGTGGTAGCTCCAGCTGCTTGGGAACACATTCTGCCACACTTGCTCTTTCTGCATGTCTCTAGCAGCCAGAAAGCGCTGTAAAGCCGTCTTTTGCCCGAGAAAAGCAACTCTCAGGGGGACTTCTGTAACTTTGCTTGCAGCAGCACCTTGGTGTGTTTTCTGTGTTCTCCAAGTGAAAAGAAGCCTGTCAGGAGCCCGTGGTAGCTCCAGCTGCTTGGGAACACATTCTGCCACACTTGCTCTTTCTGCATGTCTCTAGCAGCCAGAAAGCCCTGTAAAGCGCTCTTTTGCCCGAGAAAAGCAACTCTCAGGGGGACTTCTGTAACTTTGCTTGCAGCAGCACCTTGGTGTGTTTTCTGTGTTCTCCAAGTGAAAAGAAGCCTGTCAGGAGCCCGTGGTAGCTCCAGCTGCTTGGGAACACATTCTGCCACACTTGCTCTTTCTGCATGTCGCTAGCAGCCAGAAAGCGCTGTAAAGCGCTCTTTTGCCCGAGAAAAGCAACTCTCAGGGGGACTTCTGTAACTTTGCTTGCAGCAGCACCTTGGTGTGTTGTCTGTGTTCTCCAAGTGAAAAGAAGCCTGTCAGGAGCCCGTGGTAGCTCTAGCTGCTTGGGAACACATTCTGCCACACTTGCTCTTTCTGCATGTCTCTAGCAGCCAGAAAGCGCTGTAATGCGCTCTTTTGCCAGAGAAAAGCAACTCTCAGGGGGACTTCTGTAACTTTGCTTGCAGCAGCACCTTGGTGTGTTTTCTGTGTTCTCCAAGTGAAAAGAAGCCTGTCAGGAGCCCATGGTAGCTCCAGCTGCTTTGGAACACATTCTGCCACACTTGCCCTTTCTGCATGTCTCTAGCAGCCAGAAAGCCCTGTAAAGCGCTCTTTTGCCCGAGAAAAGCAACTCTCAGGGGGACTTCTGTAACTTTGCTTGCAGCAGCACCTTGGTGTGTTTTCTGTGTTCTCCAAGTGAAAAGAAGCCTGTCCGGAGCCCGTGGTAGCTCCAGCTGCTTTGGAACACATTCTGCCACACTTGCTCTTTCTGCATGTCTCTAGCAGCCAGAAAGCGCTGTAAAGCGCTCTTTTCCCCAGAAAAGCAACACTCAGGGGGACTTCTGTAACTTTGCTTGCAGCAGCACCTTGGTGTGTTTTCTGTGTTCTCCAAGTGAAAAGAAGCCTGTCCGGAGCCCGTGGTAGCTCCAGCTGCTTTGGAACACATTCTGCCACACTTGTTCTTTCTGCATGTCTCTAGCAGCCAGAAAGCCCTGTAAAGCGATCTTTTCTCGAGAAAAGCAACACTCAGGGGGACTTCTGTAACTTTGCTTGCAGCAGCACCTTGGTGTGTTTTCTGTGTTCTCCAAGTGAAAAGAAGCCTGTCAGGAGCCCGTGGTAGCTCCAGCTGCTTTGGAACACATTCTGCCACACTTGCTCTTTCTGCATGTCTCTAGCAGCCAGAAAGCGCTGTAATGCGCTCTTTTGCCCGAGAAAAGCAACTCTCAGGGGGACTTCTGTAACTTTGCTTGCAGCAGCACCTTGGTGTGTTTTCTGTGTTCTCCAAGTGAAAATAAGCCTGTCCGGAGCCCGTGGTAGCTCTAGCTGCTTGGGAACACATTCTGCCACACTTGCTCTTTCTGCATGTCTCTAGCAGCCAGAAAGCCCTGTAAAGCGCTCTTTTGCCCAAGAAAAGCAACTCTCAGGGGGGACTTCTGTAACTTTGCTTGCAGCAGCACCTTGGTGTGTTTTCTGTGTTCTCCAAATGAAAATAAGCCTGTCAGGAGCCCGTGGTAGCTCCAGCTGCTTGGGAACACATTCTGCCACACTTGCTCTTTCTGCATGTCTCTAGCAGCCAGAAAGCGCTGTAAAGCGCTCTTTTCCCCGAGAAAAGCAACACTCAGGGGGACTTCTGGAACTTTGCTTGCAGCAGCACCTTGGTGTGTTTTCTGTGTTCTCCAAGTGAAAAGAAGCCTGTCAGGAGCCCGTGGTAGCTCCAGCTGCTTTGGAACACATTCTGCCACACTTGCTCTTTCTGCATGTCTCTAGCAGCCAGAAAGCCCTGTAAAGCGCTCTTTTGCCTGAGAAAAGCAACTCTCAGGGGGACTTCTGTAACTTTGCTTGCAGCAGCACCTTGGTGTGTTTTCTGTGTTCTCCAAGTGAAAAGAAGCCTGTCAGGAGCCCGTGGTAGCTCCAGCTGCTTGGGAACACATTCTGCCACACTTGCTCTTTCTGCATGTCTCTAGCAGCCAGAAAGCGCTGTAAAGCGCTCTTTTGCCCGAGAAAAGCAACTCTCAGGGGGACTTCTGGAACTTTGCTTGCAGCAGCACCTTGGTGTATTTTCTGTGTTCTCCAAGTGAAAAGAAGCCTATCCGGAGCCCGTGGTAGCTCCAGCTGCTTGGGAACACATTCTGCCACACTTGCTCTTTCTGCATGTCTCTAGCAGCCAGAAAGCGCTGTAAAGCGCTCTTTTGCCCCAGAAAAGCAATTCTCAGGGGGACTTCTGTAACTTTGCTTGCAGCAGCCCCTTGGTGTGTTTTCTGTGTTCTCCAAGTGAAAAGAAGCCTGTCAGGAGCCCGTGGTAGCTCCAGCTGCTTGGGAACACATTCTGCCACACTTGCTCTTTCTGCATGTCTCTAGCAGCCAGAAAGCGCTGTAAAGCGCTCTTTTGCCCGAGAAAAGCAACTCTCAGGGGGACTTCTGGAACTTTGCTTGCAGCAGCACCTTGGTGTGTTTTCTGTGTTCTCCAAGTGAAAAGAAGCCTGTCAGGAGCCCATGGTAGCTCCAGCTGCTTGGGAACACATTCTGCCACACTTGCTCTTTCTGCATGTCTCTAGCAGCCAGAAAGCGCTGTAAAGCGCTCTTTTGCCCGAGAAAACCAACTCTCAGGGGGACTTCTGTAACTTTGCTTGCAGCAGCACCTTGGTGTATTTTCTGTGTTCTCCAAGTGAAAAGAAGCCTGTGCGGAGCCCGTGGTAGCTCCAGCTGCTTTGGAACACATTCTGCCACACTTGCTCTTTCTGCATGTCTCTAGCAGCCAGAAAGCGCTGTAAAGCGCTCTTTTGCCCCAGAAAAGCAATTCTCAGGGGGACTTCTGTAACTTTGCTTGCAGCAGCACCTTGGTGTGTTTTCTGTGTTCTCCAAGTGAAAAGAAGCCTGTCCGGAGCCCGTGGTAGCTCCAGCTGCTTTGGAACACATTCTGCCACACTTGCTCTTTCTGCATGTCTCTAGCAGCCAGAAAGCGCTGTAAAGCGCTCTTTTGCCCCAGAAAAGCAACACTTAGGGGGACTTCTGTAACTTTGCTTGCAGCAGCACCTTGGTGTGTTTTCTGTGTTCTCCAAGTGAAAAGAAGCCTGTCAGGAGCCCGTGGTAGCTCCAGCTGCTTGGGAACACATTCTGCCACACTTGCTCTTTCTGCATGTCTCTAGCAGCCAGAAAGCGCTGTAAAGCACTCTTTTGCCCGAGAAAAGCAACTCTCAGGGGGACTTCTGTAACTTTGCTTGCAGCAGCACCTTGGTGTGTTTTCTGCGTTCTCCAAGTGAAAAGAAGCCTGTCAGGAGCCCGTGGTAGCTCCAGCTGCTTGGGAACACATTCTGCCACACTTGCTCTTTCTGCATGTCTCTAGCAGCCAGAAAGCCCTGTAAAGCCCTCTTTTGCCCGAGAAAAGCAACTCTCAGGGGGACTTCTGTAACTTTGCTTGCAGCAGCACCTTGGTGTGTTTTCTGTGTTCTCCAAGTGAAAAGAAGCCTGTCTGGAGCCCATGGTAGCTCCAGCTGCTTGGGAACACATTCTGCCACACTTGCTCTTTCTGCATGTCTCTAGCAGCCAGAAAGCGCTGTAAAGCGCTCTTTTGCCCGAGAAAACCAACTCTCAGGGGGACTTCTGTAACTTTGCTTGCAGCAGCCCCTTGGTGTGTTTTCTGTGTTCTCCAAGTGAAAAGAAGCCTGTCAGGAGCCCGTGGTAGCTCCAGCTGCTTGGGAACACATTCTGCCACACTTGCTCTTTCTGCATGTCTCTAGCAGCCAGAAAGCGCTGTAAAGCACTCTTTTGCCCGAGAAAACCAACTCTCAGGGGGACTTCTGTAACTTTGCTTGCAGCAGCACCTTGGTGTGTTTTCTGCGTTCTCCAAGTGAAAAGAAGCCTGTCAGGAGCCCGTGGTAGCTCCAGCTGCTTGGGAACACATTCTGCCACACTTGCTCTTTCTGCATGTCTCTAGCAGCCAGAAAGCCCTGTAAAGCGCTCTTTTGCCCGAGAAAAGCAACTCTCAGGGGGACTTCTGTAACTTTGCTTGCAGCAGCACCTTGGTGTGTTTTCTGTGTTCTCCAAGTGAAAAGAAGCCTGTCTGGAGCCCATGGTAGCTCCAGCTGCTTGGGAACACATTCTGCCACACTTGCTCTTTCTGCATGTCTCTAGCAGCCAGAAAGCGCTGTAAAGCGCTCTTTTGCCCGAGAAAACCAACTCTCAGGGGGACTTCTGTAACTTTGCTTGCAGCAGCCCCTTGGTGTGTTTTCTGTGTTCTCCAAGTGAAAAGAAGCCTGTCAGGAGCCCGTGGTAGCTCCAGCTGCTTGGGAACACATTCTGCCACACTTGCTCTTTCTGCATGTCTCTAGCAGCCAGAAAGCGCTGTAAAGCCGTCTTTTGCCCGAGAAAAGCAACTCTCAGGGGGACTTCTGTAACTTTGCTTGCAGCAGCACCTTGGTGTGTTTTCTGTGTTCTCCAAGTGAAAAGAAGCCTGTCAGGAGCCCGTGGTAGCTCCAGCTGCTTGGGAACACATTCTGCCACACTTGCTCTTTCTGCATGTCTCTAGCAGCCAGAAAGCCCTGTAAAGCGCTCTTTTGCCCGAGAAAAGCAACTCTCAGGGGGACTTCTGGAACTTTGCTTGCAGCAGCACCTTGGTGTGTTTTCTGTGTTCTCCAAGTGAAAAGAAGCCTGTCAGGAGCCCGTGGTAGCTCCAGCTGCTTGGGAACACATTCTGCCACACTTGCTCTTTCTGCATGTCGCTAGCAGCCAGAAAGCGCTGTAAAGCGCTCTTTTGCCCGAGAAAAGCAACTCTCAGGGGGACTTCTGTAACTTTGCTTGCAGCAGCACCTTGGTGTGTTTTCTGTGTTCTCCAAGTGAAAAGAAGCCTGTCAGGAGCCCGTGGTAGCTCCAGCTGCTTGGGAACACATTCTGCCACACTTGCTCTTTCTGCATGTCTCTAGCAGCCAGAAAGCGCTGTAATGCGCTCTTTTGCCCGAGAAAAGCAACTCTCAGGGGGACTTATGTAACTTTGCTTGCAGCAGCCCCTTGGTGTGTTTTCTGTGTTCTCCAAGTGAAAAGAAGCCTGTCAGGAGCCCATGGTAGCTCCAGCTGCTTTGGAACACATTCTGCCACACTTGCCCTTTCTGCATGTCTCTAGCAGCCAGAAAGCCCTGTAAAGCGCTCTTTTGCCCGAGAAAAGCAACTCTCAGGGGGACTTCTGTAACTTTGCTTGCAGCAGCACCTTGGTGTGTTTTCTGTGTTCTCCAAGTGAAAAGAAGCCTGTCCGGAGCCCGTGGTAGCTCCAGCTGCTTTGGAACACATTCTGCCACACTTGCTCTTTCTGCATGTCTCTAGCAGCCAGAAAGCGCTGTAAAGCGCTCTTTTCCCCAGAAAAGCAACTCTCAGGGGGACTTCTGTAACTTTGCTTGCAGCAGCACCTTGGTGTGTTTTCTGTGTTCTCCAAGTGAAAAGAAGCCTGTCCGGAGCCCGTGGTAGCTCCAGCTGCTTTGGAACACATTCTGCCACACTTGTTCTTTCTGCATGTCTCTAGCAGCCAGAAAGCCCTGTAAAGCGATCTTTTCTCGAGAAAAGCAACACTCAGGGGGACTTCTGTAACTTTGCTTGCAGCAGCACCTTGGTGTGTTTTCTGTGTTCTCCAAGTGAAAAGAAGCCTGTCAGGAGCCCGTGGTAGCTCCAGCTGCTTGGGAACACATTCTGCCACACTTGCTCTTTCTGCATGTCTCTAGCAGCCAGAAAGCGCTGTAAAGCCGTCTTTTGCCCGAGAAAAGCAACTCTCAGGGGGACTTCTGTAACTTTGCTTGCAGCAGCACCTTGGTGTGTTTTCTGTGTTCTCCAAGTGAAAATAAGCCTGTCCGGAGCCCGTGGTAGCTCCAGCTGCTTTGGAACACATTCTGCCACACTTGCTCTTTCTGCATGTCTCTAGCAGCCAGAAAGCCCTGTAAAGCGCTCTTTTGCCCGAGAAAAGCAACTCTCAGGGGGACTTCTGTAACTTTGCTTGCAGCAGCACCTTGGTGTGTTTTCTGTGTTCTCCAAATGAAAATAAGCCTGTCAGGAGCCCGTGGTAGCTCCAGCTGCTTGGGAACACATTCTGCCACACTTGCTCTTTCTGCATGTCTCTAGCAGCCAGAAAGCGCTGTAAAGCGCTCTTTTGCCCCAGAAAAGCAACTCTCAGGGGGACTTCTGGAACTTTGCTTGCAGCAGCACCTTGGTGTGTTTTCTGTGTTCTCCAAGTGAAAAGAAGCCTGTCAGGAGCCCGTGGTAGCTCCAGCTGCTTTGGAACACATTCTGCCACACTTGCTCTTTCTGCATGTCTCTAGCAGCCAGAAAGCCCTGTAAAGCGCTCTTTTGCCTGAGAAAAGCAACTCTCAGGGGGACTTCTGTAACTTTGCTTGCAGCAGCACCTTGGTGTGTTTTCTGTGTTCTCCAAGTGAAAAGAAGCCTGTCAGGAGCCCGTGGTAGCTCCAGCTGCTTGGGAACACATTCTGCCACACTTGCTCTTTCTGCATGTCTCTAGCAGCCAGAAAGCGCTGTAAAGCGCTCTTTTGCCCGAGAAAAGCAACTCTCAGGGGGACTTCTGGAACTTTGCTTGCAGCAGCACCTTGGTGTATTTTCTGTGTTCTCCAAGTGAAAAGAAGCCTATCCGGAGCCCGTGGTAGCTCCAGCTGCTTGGGAACACATTCTGCCACACTTGCTCTTTCTGCATGTCTCTAGCAGCCAGAAAGCGCTGTAAAGCGCTCTTTTGCCCCAGAAAAGCAATTCTCAGGGGGACTTCTGTAACTTTGCTTGCAGCAGCCCCTTGGTGTGTTTTCTGTGTTCTCCAAGTGAAAAGAAGCCTGTCAGGAGCCCGTGGTAGCTCCAGCTGCTTGGGAACACATTCTGCCACACTTGCTCTTTCTGCATGTCTCTAGCAGCCAGAAAGCGCTGTAAAGCGCTCTTTTGCCCGAGAAAAGCAACTCTCAGGGGGACTTCTGTAACTTTGCTTGCAGCAGCACCTTGGTGTGTTTTCTGTGTTCTCCAAGTGAAAAGAAGCCTGTCCGGAGCCCGTGGTAGCTCCAGCTGCTTGGGAACACATTCTGCCACACTTGCTCTTTCTGCATGTCTCTAGCAGCCAGAAAGCGCTGTAAAGCGCTCTTTTGCCCCAGAAAAGCAATTCTCAGGGGGACTTCTGTAACTTTGCTTGCAGCAGCACCTTGGTGTGTTGTCTGTGTTCTCCAAGTGAAAAGAAGCCTGTCAGGAGCCCGTGGTAGCTCCAGCTGCTTGGGAACACATTCTGCCACACTTGCTCTTTCTGCATGTCTCTAGCAGCCAGAAAGCCCTGTAAAGCGCTCTTTTGCCCGAGAAAAGCAACTCTCAGGGGGACTTCTGTAACTTTGCTTGCAGCAGCACCTTGGTGTGTTTTCTGTGTTCTCCAAGTGAAAAGAAGCCTGTCAGGAGCCCGTGGTAGCTCCAGCTGCTTGGGAACACATTCTGCCACACTTGCTCTTTCTGCATGTCTCTAGCAGCCAGAAAGCCCTGTAAAGCGCTCTTTTCCCCGAGAAAAGCAACTCTCAGGGGGACTTCTGGAACTTTGCTTGCAGCAGCACCTTGGTGTGTTTTCTGTGTTCTCCAAGTGAAAAGAAGCCTGTCAGGAGCCCGTGGTAGCTCTAGCTGCTTGGGAACACATTCTGCCACACTTGCTCTTTCTGCATGTCTCTAGCAGCCAGAAAGCCCTGTAAAGCGCTCTTTTGCCTGAGAAAAGCAACTCTCAGGGGGACTTCTGTAACTTTGCTTGCAGCAGCACCTTGGTGTGTTTTCTGTGTTCTCCAAGTGAAAAGAAGCCTGTCAGGAGCCCGTGGTAGCTCCAGCTGCTTTGGAACACATTCTGCCACACTTGCTCTTTCTGCAGGTCGCTAGCAGCCAGAAAGCGCTGTAAAGCGCTCTTTTGCCCCAGAAAAGCAACTCTCAGGGGGACTTCTGTAACTTTGCTTGCAGCAGCACCTTGGTGTGTTTTCTGTGTTCTCCAAGTGAAAAGAAGCCTGTCAGGAGCCCGTGGTAGCTCCAGCTGCTTTGGAACACATTCTGCCACACTTGCTCTTTCTGCATGTCTCTAGCAGCCAGAAAGCGCTGTAAAGCGCTCTTTTGCCCGAGAAAAGCAACTCTCAGGGGGACTTCTGGAACTTTGCTTGCAGCAGCCCCTTGGTGTGTTTTCTGTGTTCTCCAAGTGAAAAGAATCCTGTCAGGAGCCCGTGGTAGCTCCAGCTGCTTGGGAACACATTCTGCCACACTTGCTCTTTCTGCATGTCTCTAGCAGCCAGAAAGCGCTGTAAAGCGCTCTTTTGCCCGAGAAAAGCAACTCTCAGGGGGACTTCTGTAACTTTGCTTGCAGCAGCACCTTGGTGTATTTTCTGTGTTCTCCAAGTGAAAAGAAGCCTGTCCGGAGCCCGTGGTAGCTCCAGCTGCTTTGGAACACATTCTGCCACACTTGCTCTTTCTGCATGTCTCTAGCAGCCAGAAAGCGCTGTAAAGCGCTCTTTTGCCCCAGAAAAGCAATTCTCAGGGGGACTTCTGTAACTTTGCTTGCAGCAGCACCTTGGTGTGTTGTCTGTGTTCTCCAAGTGAAAAGAAGCCTGTCAGGCGCCCGTGGTAGCTCCAGCTGCTTTGGAACACATTCTGCCACACTTGCTCTTTCTGCATGTCTCTAGCAGCCAGAAAGCGCTGTAAAGCGCTCTTTTGCCCCAGAAAAGCAACACTTAGGGGGACTTCTGTAACTTTGCTTGCAGCAGCCCCTTGGTGTGTTTTCTGTGTTCTCCAAGTGAAAAGAAGCCTGTCAGGAGCCCGTGGTAGCTCCAGCTGCTTGGGAACACATTCTGCCACACTTGCTCTTTCTGCATGTCTCTAGCAGCCAGAAAGCGCTGTAAAGCCGTCTTTTGCCCGAGAAAAGCAACTCTCAGGGGGACTTCTGTAACTTTGCTTGCAGCAGCACCTTAGTGTGTTTTCTGTGTTCTCCAAGTGAAAAGAAGCCTGTCAGGAGCCCGTGGTAGCTCCAGCTGCTTGGGAACACATTCTGCCACACTTGCTCTTTCTGCATGTCTCTAGCAGCCAGAAAGCCCTGTAAAGCGCTCTTTTGCCCGAGAAAAGCAACTCTCAGGGGGACTTCTGGAACTTTGCTTGCAGCAGCACCTTGGTGTGTTTTCTGTGTTCTCCAAGTGAAAAGAAGCCTGTCAGGAGCCCGTGGTAGCTCCAGCTGCTTGGGAACACATTCTGCCACACTTGCTCTTTCTGCATGTCTCTAGCAGCCAGAAAGCCCTGTAAAGCGCTCTTTTGCCCCAGAAAAGCAACTCTCAGGGGGACTTCTGTAACTTTGCTTGCAGCAGCACCTTGGTGTGTTTTCTGTGTTCTCCAAGTGAAAAGAAGCCTGTCAGGAGCCCGTGGTAGCTCCAGCTGCTTGGGAACACATTCTGCCACACTTGCTCTTTCTGCATGTCGCTAGCAGCCAGAAAGCGCTGTAAAGAGCTCTTTTGCCCCAGAAAAGCAACTCTCAGGGGGACTTCTGTAACTTTGCTTGCAGCAGCACCTTGGTGTGTTGTCTGTGTTCTCCAAGTGAAAAGAAGCCTGTCAGGAGCCCGTGGTAGCTCTAGCTGCTTGGGAACACATTCTGCCACACTTGCTCTTTCTGCATGTCTCTAGCAGCCAGAAAGCCCTGTAAAGCGCTCTTTTGCCCGAGAAAAGCAACTCTCAGGGGGACTTCTGTAACTTTGCTTGCAGCAGCACCTTGGTGTGTTTTCTGTGTTCTCCAAGTGAAAAGAAGCCTGTCCGGAGCCCGTGGTAGCTCCAGCTGCTTTGGAACACATTCTGCCACACTTGTTCTTTCTGCATGTCTCTAGCAGCCAGAAAGCCCTGTAAAGCGCTCTTTTGCCCGAGAAAAGCAACTCTCAGGGGGACTTCTGTAACTTTGCTTGCAGCAGCACCTTGGTGTATTTTCTGTGTTCTCCAAGTGAAAAGAAGCCTGTCCGGAGCCCGTGGTAGCTCCAGCTGCTTTGGAACACATTCTGCCACACTTGCTCTTTCTGCATGTCTCTAGCAGCCAGAAAGCGCTGTAAAGCGCTCTTTTGCCCCAGAAAAGCAATTCTCAGGGGGACTTCTGTAACTTTGCTTGCAGCAGCACCTTGGTGTGTTTTCTGTGTTCTCCAAGTGAAAAGAAGCCTGTCAGGCGCCCGTGGTAGCTCCAGCTGCTTTGGAACACATTCTGCCACACTTGCTCTTTCTGCATGTCTCTAGCAGCCAGAAAGCGCTGTAAAGCGCTCTTTTGCCCCAGAAAAGCAACACTTAGGGGGACTTCTGTAACTTTGCTTGCAGCAGCCCCTTGGTGTGTTTTCTGTGTTCTCCAAGTGAAAAGAAGCCTGTCAGGAGCCCGTGGTAGCTCCAGCTGCTTGGGAACACATTCTGCCACACTTGCTCTTTCTGCATGTCTCTAGCAGCCAGAAAGTGCTGTAAAGCGCTCTTTTGCCCCAGAAAAGCAACTCTCAGGGGGACTTCTGTAACTTTGCTTGCAGCAGCACCTTGGTGTGTTTTCTGTGTTCTCCAAGTGAAAAGAAGCCTGTCCGGAGCCCGTGGTAGCTCCAGCTGCTTGGGAACACATTCTGCCACACTTGCTCTTTCTGCATGTCTCTAGCAGCCAGAAAGCGCTGTAAAGCGCTCTTTTGCCCCAGAAAAGCAATTCTCAGGGGGACTTCTGTAACTTTGCTTGCAGCAGCACCTTGGTGTGTTGTCTGTGTTCTCCAAGTGAAAAGAAGCCTGTCAGGAGCCCGTGGTAGCTCCAGCTGCTTGGGAACACATTCTGCCACACTTGCTCTTTCTGCATGTCTCTAGCAGCCAGAAAGCCCTGTAAAGCGCTCTTTTGCCCGAGAAAAGCAACTCTCAGGGGGACTTCTGTAACTTTGCTTGCAGCAGCACCTTGGTGTGTTTTCTGTGTTCTCCAAGTGAAAAGAAGCCTGTCAGGAGCCCGTGGTAGCTCCAGCTGCTTGGGAACACATTCTGCCACACTTGCTCTTTCTGCATGTCTCTAGCAGCCAGAAAGCCCTGTAAAGCGCTCTTTTCCCCGAGAAAAGCAACTCTCAGGGGGACTTCTGGAACTTTGCTTGCAGCAGCACCTTGGTGTGTTTTCTGTGTTCTCCAAGTGAAAAGAAGCCTGTCAGGAGCCCGTGGTAGCTCTAGCTGCTTGGGAACACATTCTGCCACACTTGCTCTTTCTGCATGTCTCTAGCAGCCAGAAAGCCCTGTAAAGTGCTCTTTTGCCTGAGAAAAGCAACTCTCAGGGGGACTTCTGTAACTTTGCTTGCAGCAGCACCTTGGTGTGTTTTCTGTGTTCTCCAAGTGAAAAGAAGCCTGTCAGGAGCCCGTGGTAGCTCCAGCTGCTTTGGAACACATTCTGCCACACTTGCTCTTTCTGCAGGTCGCTAGCAGCCAGAAAGCGCTGTAAAGCGCTCTTTTGCCCCAGAAAAGCAACTCTCAGGGGGACTTCTGTAACTTTGCTTGCAGCAGCACCTTGGTGTGTTTTCTGTGTTCTCCAAGTGAAAAGAAGCCTGTCAGGAGCCCGTGGTAGCTCCAGCTGCTTTGGAACACATTCTGCCACACTTGCTCTTTCTGCATGTCTCTAGCAGCCAGAAAGCGCTGTAAAGCGCTCTTTTGCCCGAGAAAAGCAACTCTCAGGGGGACTTCTGGAACTTTGCTTGCAGCAGCCCCTTGGTGTGTTTTCTGTGTTCTCCAAGTGAAAAGAATCCTGTCAGGAGCCCGTGGTAGCTCCAGCTGCTTGGGAACACATTCTGCCACACTTGCTCTTTCTGCATGTCTCTAGCAGCCAGAAAGCGCTGTAAAGCGCTCTTTTGCCCGAGAAAAGCAACTCTCAGGGGGACTTCTGTAACTTTGCTTGCAGCAGCACCTTGGTGTATTTTCTGTGTTCTCCAAGTGAAAAGAAGCCTGTCCGGAGCCCGTGGTAGCTCCAGCTGCTTTGGAACACATTCTGCCACACTTGCTCTTTCTGCATGTCTCTAGCAGCCAGAAAGCGCTGTAAAGCGCTCTTTTGCCCCAGAAAAGCAATTCTCAGGGGGACTTCTGTAACTTTGCTTGCAGCAGCACCTTGGTGTGTTGTCTGTGTTCTCCAAGTGAAAAGAAGCCTGTCAGGCGCCCGTGGTAGCTCCAGCTGCTTGGGAACACATTCTGCCACACTTGCTCTTTCTGCATGTCTCTAGCAGCCAGAAAGCCCTGTAAAGCGCTCTTTTGCCCGAGAAAAGCAACTCTCAGGGGGACTTCTGGAACTTTGCTTGCAGCAGCACCTTGGTGTGTTTTCTGTGTTCTCCAAGTGAAAAGAAGCCTGTCAGGAGCCCGTGGTAGCTCCAGCTGCTTGGGAACACATTCTGCCACACTTGCTCTTTCTGCATGTCTCTAGCAGCCAGAAAGCCCTGTAAAGCGCTCTTTTGCCCCAGAAAAGCAACTCTCAGGGGGACTTCTGTAACTTTGCTTGCAGCAGCACCTTGGTGTGTTTTCTGTGTTCTCCAAGTGAAAAGAAGCCTGTCAGGAGCCCGTGGTAGCTCCAGCTGCTTGGGAACACATTCTGCCACACTTGCTCTTTCTGCATGTCTCTAGCAGCCAGAAAGCGCTGTAAAGCGCTCTTTTGCCCCAGAAAAGCAACTCTCAGGGGGACTTCTGTAACTTTGCTTGCAGCAGCACCTTGGTGTGTTGTCTGTGTTCTCCAAGTGAAAAGAAGCCTGTCAGGAGCCCGTGGTAGCTCTAGCTGCTTGGGAACACATTCTGCCACACTTGCTCTTTCTGCATGTCTCTAGCAGCCAGAAAGCGCTGTAATGCGCTCTTTTGCCCGAGAAAAGCAACTCTCAGGGGGACTTCTGTAACTTTGCTTGCAGCAGCACCTTGGTGTGTTTTCTGTGTTCTCCAAGTGAAAAGAAGCCTGTCCGGAGCCCGTGGTAGCTCCAGCTGCTTTGGAACACATTCTGCCACACTTGCTCTTTCTGCATGTCTCTAGCAGCCAGAAAGCGCTGTAAAGCGCTCTTTTCCCCAGAAAAGCAACTCTCAGGGGGACTTCTGTAACTTTGCTTGCAGCAGCACCTTGGTGTGTTTTCTGTGTTCTCCAAGTGAAAATAAGCCTGTCCGGAGCCCGTGGTAGCTCCAGCTGCTTTGGAACACATTCTGCCACACTTGTTCTTTCTGCATGTCTCTAGCAGCCAGAAAGCCCTGTAAAGCGCTCTTTTGCCCGAGAAAAGCAACTCTCAGGGGGACTTCTGTAACTTTGCTTGCAGCAGCACCTTGGTGTGTTTTCTGTGTTCTCCAAATGAAAATAAGCCTGTCAGGAGCCCGTGGGAGCTCCAGCTGCTTGGGAACACATTCTGCCACACTTGCTCTTTCTGCATGTCTCTAGCAGCCAGAAAGCGCTGTAAAGCGCTCTTTTCCCCGAGAAAAGCAACACTCAGGGGGACTTCTGGAACTTTGCTTGCAGCAGCACCTTGGTGTGTTTTCTGTGTTCTCCAAGTGAAAAGAAGCCTGTCAGGAGCCCGTGGTAGCTCCAGCTGCTTGGGAACACATTCTGCCACACTTGCTCTTTCTGCATGTCTCTAGCAGCCAGAAAGCGCTGTAAAGCGCTCTTTTGCCCCAGAAAAGCAACTCTCAGGGGGACTTCTGTAACTTTGCTTGCAGCAGCACCTTGGTGTATTTTCTGTGTTCTCCAAGTGAAAAGAAGCCTATCCGGAGCCCGTGGTAGCTCCAGCTGCTT
Organism: Zosterops lateralis; assembly: GCF_965231275.1. Taxonomy (NCBI): domain Eukaryota; kingdom Metazoa; phylum Chordata; class Aves; order Passeriformes; family Zosteropidae; genus Zosterops; species Zosterops lateralis. The sequence continues at coordinate 23,546 of NW_028154519.1, forward strand.
TGGAACACATTCTGCCACTCTTGCTCTTTCTGCATGTCTCTAGCAGCCAGAAAGCGCTGTAAAGCGCTCTTTTGCCCCAGAAAAGCAACACTTAGGGGGACTTCTGTAACTTTGCTTGCAGCAGCCCCTTGGTGTGTTTTCTGTGTTCTCCAAGTGAAAAGAAGCCTGTCTGGAGCCCATGGTAGCTCCAGCTGCTTGGGAACACATTCTGCCACACTTGCTCTTTCTGCATGTCTCTAGCAGCCAGAAAGCGCTGTAAAGCGCTCTTTTGCCCGAGAAAACCAACTTTCAGGGGGACTTCTGTAACTTTGCTTGCAGCAGCACCTTGGTGTATTTTCTGTGTTCTCCAAGTGAAAAGAAGCCTGTCCGGAGCCCGTGGTAGCTCCAGCTGCTTTGGAACACATTCTGCCACACTTGCTCTTTCTGCATGTCTCTAGCAGCCAGAAAGCGCTGTAAAGCGCTCTTTTGCCTGAGAAAAGCAATTCTCAGGGGGACTTCTGTAACTTTGCTTGCAGCAGCACCTTGGTGTGTTGTCTGTGTTCTCCAAGTGAAAAGAAGCCTGTCAGGCGCCCGTGGTAGCTCCAGCTGCTTTGGAACACATTCTGCCACACTTGCTCTTTCTGCATGTCTCTAGCAGCCAGAAAGCGCTGTAAAGCGCTCTTTTGCCCCAGAAAAGCAACACTTAGGGGGACTTCTGTAACTTTGCTTGCAGCAGCCCCTTGGTGTGTTTTCTGTGTTCTCCAAGTGAAAAGAAGCCTGTCAGGAGCCCGTGGTAGCTCCAGCTGCTTGGGAACACATTCTGCCACACTTGCTCTTTCTGCATGTCTCTAGCAGCCAGAAAGCGCTGTAAAGCACTCTTTTGCCCGAGAAAACCAACTCTCAGGGGGACTTCTGTAACTTTGCTTGCAGCAGCACCTTGGTGTGTTTTCTGCGTTCTCCAAGTGAAAAGAAGCCTGTCAGGAGCCCGTGGTAGCTCCAGCTGCTTGGGAACACATTCTGCCACACTTGCTCTTTCTGCATGTCTCTAGCAGCCAGAAAGCCCTGTAAAGCGCTCTTTTGCCCGAGAAAAGCAACTCTCAGGGGGACTTCTGTAACTTTGCTTGCAGCAGCACCTTGGTGTGTTTTCTGTGTTCTCCAAGTGAAAAGAAGCCTGTCAGGAGCCCGTGGTAGCTCCAGCTGCTTGGGAACACATTCTGCCACACTTGCTCTTTCTGCATGTCGCTAGCAGCCAGAAAGCGCTGTAAAGCGCTCTTTTGCCCGAGAAAAGCAACTCTCAGGGGGACTTCTGTAACTTTGCTTGCAGCAGCACCTTGGTGTGTTGTCTGTGTTCTCCAAGTGAAAAGAAGCCTGTCAGGAGCCCGTGGTAGCTCTAGCTGCTTGGGAACACATTCTGCCACACTTGCTCTTTCTGCATGTCTCTAGCAGCCAGAAAGCGCTGTAATGCGCTCTTTTGCCCGAGAAAAGCAACTCTCAGGGGGACTTCTGTAACTTTGCTTGCAGCAGCACCTTGGTGTGTTTTCTGTGTTCTCCAAGTGAAAAGAAGCCTGTCAGGAGCCCATGGTAGCTCCAGCTGCTTTGGAACACATTCTGCCACACTTGCTCTTTCTGCATGTCTCTAGCAGCCAGAAAGCCCTGTAAAGCGCTCTTTTGCCTGAGAAAAGCAACTCTCAGGGGGACTTCTGTAACTTTGCTTGCAGCAGCACCTTGGTGTGTTTTCTGTGTTCTCCAAGTGAAAAGAAGCCTGTCAGGAGCCCGTGGTAGCTCCAGCTGCTTGGGAACACATTCTGCCACACTTGCTCTTTCTGCATGTCTCTAGCAGCCAGAAAGCGCTGTAAAGCGCTCTTTTGCCCCAGAAAAGCAACTCTCAGGGGGACTTCTGTAACTTTGCTTGCAGCAGCACCTTGGTGTATTTTCTGTGTTCTCCAAGTGAAAAGAAGCCTATCCGGAGCCCGTGGTAGCTCCAGCTGCTTTGGAACACATTCTGCCACTCTTGCTCTTTCTGCATGTCTCTAGCAGCCAGAAAGCGCTGTAAAGCGCTCTTTTGCCCGAGAAAAGCAACACTTAGGGGGACTTCTGTAACTTTGCTTGCAGCAGCCCCTTGGTGTGTTTTCTGTGTTCTCCAAGTGAAAAGAAGCCTGTCTGGAGCCCATGGTAGCTCCAGCTGCTTGGGAACACATTCTGCCACACTTGCTCTTTCTGCATGTCTCTAGCAGCCAGAAAGCGCTGTAAAGCGCTCTTTTGCCCGAGAAAACCAACTCTCAGGGGGACTTCTGTAACTTTGCTTGCAGCAGCACCTTGGTGTATTTTCTGTGTTCTCCAAGTGAAAAGAAGCCTGTCCGGAGCCCGTGGTAGCTCCAGCTGCTTTGGAACACATTCTGCCACACTTGCTCTTTCTGCATGTCTCTAGCAGCCAGAAAGCGCTGTAAAGCGCTCTTTTGCCTGAGAAAAGCAATTCTCAGGGGGACTTCTGTAACTTTGCTTGCAGCAGCACCTTGGTGTGTTGTCTGTGTTCTCCAAGTGAAAAGAAGCCTGTCAGGCGCCCGTGGTAGCTCCAGCTGCTTTGGAACACATTCTGCCACACTTGCTCTTTCTGCATGTCTCTAGCAGCCAGAAAGCGCTGTAAAGCGCTCTTTTGCCCCAGAAAAGCAACACTTAGGGGGACTTCTGTAACTTTGCTTGCAGCAGCCCCTTGGTGTGTTTTCTGTGTTCTCCAAGTGAAAAGAAGCCTGTCAGGAGCCCGTGGTAGCTCCAGCTGCTTTGGAACACATTCTGCCACACTTGCTCTTTCTGCATGTCTCTAGCAGCCAGAAAGCGCTGTAAAGCCGTCTTTTGCCCGAGAAAAGCAACTCTCAGGGGGACTTCTGTAACTTTGCTTGCAGCAGCACCTTGGTGTGTTTTCTGTGTTCTCCAAGTGAAAATAAGCCTGTCCGGAGCCCGTGGTAGCTCTAGCTGCTTGGGAACACATTCTGCCACACTTGCTCTTTCTGCATGTCTCTAGCAGCCAGAAAGCCCTGTAAAGCGCTCTTTTGCCCAAGAAAAGCAACTCTCAGGGGGGACTTCTGTAACTTTGCTTGCAGCAGCACCTTGGTGTGTTTTCTGTGTTCTCCAAATGAAAATAAGCCTGTCAGGAGCCCGTGGTAGCTCCAGCTGCTTGGGAACACATTCTGCCACACTTGCTCTTTCTGCATGTCTCTAGCAGCCAGAAAGCGCTGTAAAGCGCTCTTTTCCCCGAGAAAAGCAACACTCAGGGGGACTTCTGGAACTTTGCTTGCAGCAGCACCTTGGTGTGTTTTCTGTGTTCTCCAAGTGAAAAGAAGCCTGTCAGGAGCCCGTGGTAGCTCCAGCTGCTTTGGAACACATTCTGCCACACTTGCTCTTTCTGCATGTCTCTAGCAGCCAGAAAGCCCTGTAAAGCGCTCTTTTGCCTGAGAAAAGCAACTCTCAGGGGGACTTCTGTAACTTTGCTTGCAGCAGCACCTTGGTGTGTTTTCTGTGTTCTCCAAGTGAAAAGAAGCCTGTCAGGAGCCCGTGGTAGCTCCAGCTGCTTGGGAACACATTCTGCCACACTTGCTCTTTCTGCATGTCTCTAGCAGCCAGAAAGCGCTGTAAAGCGCTCTTTTGCCCCAGAAAAGCAATTCTCAGGGGGACTTCTGTAACTTTGCTTGCAGCAGCCCCTTGGTGTGTTTTCTGTGTTCTCCAAGTGAAAAGAAGCCTGTCAGGAGCCCGTGGTAGCTCCAGCTGCTTGGGAACACATTCTGCCACACTTGCTCTTTCTGCATGTCTCTAGCAGCCAGAAAGCGCTGTAAAGCGCTCTTTTGCCCGAGAAAAGCAACTCTCAGGGGGACTTCTGTAACTTTGCTTGCAGCAGCACCTTGGTGTGTTTTCTGTGTTCTCCAAGTGAAAAGAAGCCTGTCTGGAGCCCATGGTAGCTCCAGCTGCTTGGGAACACATTCTGCCACACTTGCTCTTTCTGCATGTCTCTAGCAGCCAGAAAGCGCTGTAAAGCGCTCTTTTGCCCGAGAAAACCAACTCTCAGGGGGACTTCTGTAACTTTGCTTGCAGCAGCACCTTGGTGTATTTTCTGTGTTCTCCAAGTGAAAAGAAGCCTGTCCGGAGCCCGTGGTAGCTCCAGCTGCTTTGGAACACATTCTGCCACACTTGCTCTTTCTGCATGTCTCTAGCAGCCAGAAAGCGCTGTAAAGCGCTCTTTTGCCCCAGAAAAGCAATTCTCAGGGGGACTTCTGTAACTTTGCTTGCAGCAGCACCTTGGTGTGTTTTCTGTGTTCTCCAAGTGAAAAGAAGCCTGTCAGGCGCCCGTGGTAGCTCCAGCTGCTTTGGAACACATTCTGCCACACTTGCTCTTTCTGCATGTCTCTAGCAGCCAGAAAGCGCTGTAAAGCGCTCTTTTGCCCCAGAAAAGCAACACTTAGGGGGACTTCTGTAACTTTGCTTGCAGCAGCACCTTGGTGTGTTTTCTGTGTTCTCCAAGTGAAAAGAAGCCTGTCAGGAGCCCGTGGTAGCTCCAGCTGCTTGGGAACACATTCTGCCACACTTGCTCTTTCTGCATGTCTCTAGCAGCCAGAAAGCGCTGTAAAGCACTCTTTTGCCCGAGAAAAGCAACTCTCAGGGGGACTTCTGTAACTTTGCTTGCAGCAGCACCTTGGTGTGTTTTCTGCGTTCTCCAAGTGAAAAGAAGCCTGTCAGGAGCCCGTGGTAGCTCCAGCTGATTGGGAACACATTCTGCCACACTTGCTCTTTCTGCATGTCTCTAGCAGCCAGAAAGCCCTGTAAAGCCCTCTTTTGCCCGAGAAAAGCAACTCTCAGCGGGACTTCTGTAACTTTGCTTGCAGCAGCACCTTGGTGTGTTTTCTGTGTTCTCCAAGTGAAAAGAAGCCTGTCTGGAGCCCATGGTAGCTCCAGCTGCTTGGGAACACATTCTGCCACACTTGCTCTTTCTGCATGTCTCTAGCAGCCAGAAAGCGCTGTAAAGCGCTCTTTTGCCCGAGAAAACCAACTCTCAGGGGGACTTCTGTAACTTTGCTTGCAGCAGCCCCTTGGTGTGTTTTCTGTGTTCTCCAAGTGAAAATAAGCCTGTCCGGAGCCCGTGGTAGCTCCAGCTGCTTTGGAACACATTCTGCCACACTTGTTCTTTCTGCATGTCTCTAGCAGCCAGAAAGCCCTGTAAAGCGATCTTTTCTCGAGAAAAGCAACACTCAGGGGGACTTCTGTAACTTTGCTTGCAGCAGCACCTTGGTGTGTTTTCTGTGTTCTCCAAGTGAAAAGAAGCCTGTCAGGAGCCCGTGGTAGCTCCAGCTGCTTTGGAACACATTCTGCCACACTTGCTCTTTCTGCATGTCTCTAGCAGCCAGAAAGCGCTGTAAAGCCGTCTTTTGCCGGAGAAAAGCAACTCTCAGGGGGACTTCTGTAACTTTGCTTGCAGCAGCACCTTAGTGTGTTTTCTGTGTTCTCCAAGTGAAAAGAAGCCTGTCAGGAGCCCGTGGTAGCTCCAGCTGCTTGGGAACACATTCTGCCACACTTGCTCTTTCTGCATGTCTCTAGCAGCCAGAAAGCCCTGTAAAGCGCTCTTTTGCCCGAGAAAAGCAACTCTCAGGGGGACTTCTGGAACTTTGCTTGCAGCAGCACCTTGGTGTGTTTTCTGTGTTCTCCAAGTGAAAAGAAGCCTGTCCGGAGCCCGTGGTAGCTCCAGCTGCTTTGGAACACATTCTGCCACACTTGCTCTTTCTGCATGTCTCTAGCAGCCAGAAAGCGCTGTAAAGCGCTCTTTTCCCCAGAAAAGCAACACTCAGGGGGACTTCTGTAACTTTGCTTGCAGCAGCACCTTGGTGTGTTTTCTGTGTTCTCCAAGTGAAAATAAGCCTGTCCGGAGCCCGTGGTAGCTCCAGCTGCTTTGGAACACATTCTGCCACACTTGTTCTTTCTGCATGTCTCTAGCAGCCAGAAAGCCCTGTAAAGCGATCTTTTCTCGAGAAAAGCAACACTCAGGGGGACTTCTGTAACTTTGCTTGCAGCAGCACCTTGGTGTGTTTTCTGTGTTCTCCAAGTGAAAAGAAGCCTGTCAGGAGCCCGTGGTAGCTCCAGCTGCTTTGGAACACATTCTGCCACACTTGCTCTTTCTGCATGTCTCTAGCAGCCAGAAAGCGCTGTAAAGCCGTCTTTTGCCCGAGAAAAGCAACTCTCAGGGGGACTTCTGTAACTTTGCTTGCAGCAGCACCTTGGTGTGTTTTCTGTGTTCTCCAAGTGAAAATAAGCCTGTCCGGAGCCCGTGGTAGCTCCAGCTGCTTGGGAACACATTCTGCCACACTTGCTCTTTCTGCATGTCTCTAGCAGCCAGAAAGCCCTGTAAAGCGCTCTTTTGCCTGAGAAAAGCAACTCTCAGGGGGACTTCTGTAACTTTGCTTGCAGCAGCACCTTGGTGTGTTTTCTGTGTTCTCCAAGTGAAAAGAAGCCTGTCAGGAGCCCGTGGTAGCTCCAGCTGCTTGGGAACACATTCTGCCACACTTGCTCTTTCTGCATGTCTCTAGCAGCCAGAAAGCGCTGTAAAGCGCTCTTTTGCCCCAGAAAAGCAATTCTCAGGGGGACTTCTGTAACTTTGCTTGCAGCAGCCCCTTGGTGTGTTTTCTGTGTTCTCCAAGTGAAAAGAAGCCTGTCAGGAGCCCGTGGTAGCTCCAGCTGCTTGGGAACACATTCTGCCACACTTGCTCTTTCTGCATGTCTCTAGCAGCCAGAAAGCGCTGTAAAGCGCTCTTTTGCCCCAGAAAAGCAATTCTCAGGGGGACTTCTGTAACTTTGCTTGCAGCAGCCCCTTGGTGTGTTTTCTGTGTTCTCCAAGTGAAAAGAAGCCTGTCAGGAGCCCGTGGTAGCTCCAGCTGCTTGGGAACACATTCTGCCACACTTGCTCTTTCTGCATGTCTCTAGCAGCCAGAAAGCGCTGTAAAGCGCTCTTTTGCCCGAGAAAAGCAACTCTCAGGGGGACTTCTGTAACTTTGCTTGCAGCAGCACCTTGGTGTGTTTTCTGTGTTCTCCAAGTGAAAAGAAGCCTGTCTGGAGCCCATGGTAGCTCCAGCTGCTTGGGAACACATTCTGCCACACTTGCTCTTTCTGCATGTCTCTAGCAGCCAGAAAGCGCTGTAAAGCGCTCTTTTGCCCGAGAAAACCAACTCTCAGGGGGACTTCTGTAACTTTGCTTGCAGCAGCACCTTGGTGTATTTTCTGTGTTCTCCAAGTGAAAAGAAGCCTGTCCGGAGCCCGTGGTAGCTCCAGCTGCTTTGGAACACATTCTGCCACACTTGCTCTTTCTGCATGTCTCTAGCAGCCAGAAAGCGCTGTAAAGCGCTCTTTTGCCCCAGAAAAGCAATTCTCAGGGGGACTTCTGTAACTTTGCTTGCAGCAGCACCTTGGTGTGTTTTCTGTGTTCTCCAAGTGAAAAGAAGCCTGTCAGGCGCCCGTGGTAGCTCCAGCTGCTTTGGAACACATTCTGCCACACTTGCTCTTTCTGCATGTCTCTAGCAGCCAGAAAGCGCTGTAAAGCGCTCTTTTGCCCCAGAAAAGCAACACTTAGGGGGACTTCTGTAACTTTGCTTGCAGCAGCACCTTGGTGTGTTTTCTGTGTTCTCCAAGTGAAAAGAAGCCTGTCAGGAGCCCGTGGTAGCTCCAGCTGCTTGGGAACACATTCTGCCACACTTGCTCTTTCTGCATGTCTCTAGCAGCCAGAAAGCGCTGTAAAGCACTCTTTTGCCCGAGAAAAGCAACTCTCAGGGGGACTTCTGTAACTTTGCTTGCAGCAGCACCTTGGTGTGTTTTCTGCGTTCTCCAAGTGAAAAGAAGCCTGTCAGGAGCCCGTGGTAGCTCCAGCTGATTGGGAACACATTCTGCCACACTTGCTCTTTCTGCATGTCTCTAGCAGCCAGAAAGCCCTGTAAAGCCCTCTTTTGCCCGAGAAAAGCAACTCTCAGCGGGACTTCTGTAACTTTGCTTGCAGCAGCACCTTGGTGTGTTTTCTGTGTTCTCCAAGTGAAAAGAAGCCTGTCTGGAGCCCATGGTAGCTCCAGCTGCTTGGGAACACATTCTGCCACACTTGCTCTTTCTGCATGTCTCTAGCAGCCAGAAAGCGCTGTAAAGCGCTCTTTTGCCCGAGAAAACCAACTCTCAGGGGGACTTCTGTAACTTTGCTTGCAGCAGCCCCTTGGTGTGTTTTCTGTGTTCTCCAAGTGAAAATAAGCCTGTCCGGAGCCCGTGGTAGCTCCAGCTGCTTTGGAACACATTCTGCCACACTTGTTCTTTCTGCATGTCTCTAGCAGCCAGAAAGCCCTGTAAAGCGATCTTTTCTCGAGAAAAGCAACACTCAGGGGGACTTCTGTAACTTTGCTTGCAGCAGCACCTTGGTGTGTTTTCTGTGTTCTCCAAGTGAAAAGAAGCCTGTCAGGAGCCCGTGGTAGCTCCAGCTGCTTTGGAACACATTCTGCCACACTTGCTCTTTCTGCATGTCTCTAGCAGCCAGAAAGCGCTGTAAAGCCGTCTTTTGCCGGAGAAAAGCAACTCTCAGGGGGACTTCTGTAACTTTGCTTGCAGCAGCACCTTAGTGTGTTTTCTGTGTTCTCCAAGTGAAAAGAAGCCTGTCAGGAGCCCGTGGTAGCTCCAGCTGCTTGGGAACACATTCTGCCACACTTGCTCTTTCTGCATGTCTCTAGCAGCCAGAAAGCCCTGTAAAGCGCTCTTTTGCCCGAGAAAAGCAACTCTCAGGGGGACTTCTGGAACTTTGCTTGCAGCAGCACCTTGGTGTGTTTTCTGTGTTCTCCAAGTGAAAAGAAGCCTGTCCGGAGCCCGTGGTAGCTCCAGCTGCTTTGGAACACATTCTGCCACACTTGCTCTTTCTGCATGTCTCTAGCAGCCAGAAAGCGCTGTAAAGCGCTCTTTTCCCCAGAAAAGCAACACTCAGGGGGACTTCTGTAACTTTGCTTGCAGCAGCACCTTGGTGTGTTTTCTGTGTTCTCCAAGTGAAAATAAGCCTGTCCGGAGCCCGTGGTAGCTCCAGCTGCTTTGGAACACATTCTGCCACACTTGTTCTTTCTGCATGTCTCTAGCAGCCAGAAAGCCCTGTAAAGCGATCTTTTCTCGAGAAAAGCAACACTCAGGGGGACTTCTGTAACTTTGCTTGCAGCAGCACCTTGGTGTGTTTTCTGTGTTCTCCAAGTGAAAAGAAGCCTGTCAGGAGCCCGTGGTAGCTCCAGCTGCTTTGGAACACATTCTGCCACACTTGCTCTTTCTGCATGTCTCTAGCAGCCAGAAAGCGCTGTAAAGCCGTCTTTTGCCCGAGAAAAGCAACTCTCAGGGGGACTTCTGTAACTTTGCTTGCAGCAGCACCTTGGTGTGTTTTCTGTGTTCTCCAAGTGAAAATAAGCCTGTCCGGAGCCCGTGGTAGCTCCAGCTGCTTGGGAACACATTCTGCCACACTTGCTCTTTCTGCATGTCTCTAGCAGCCAGAAAGCCCTGTAAAGCGCTCTTTTGCCTGAGAAAAGCAACTCTCAGGGGGACTTCTGTAACTTTGCTTGCAGCAGCACCTTGGTGTGTTTTCTGTGTTCTCCAAGTGAAAAGAAGCCTGTCAGGAGCCCGTGGTAGCTCCAGCTGCTTGGGAACACATTCTGCCACACTTGCTCTTTCTGCATGTCTCTAGCAGCCAGAAAGCGCTGTAAAGCGCTCTTTTGCCCCAGAAAAGCAACTCTCAGGGGGACTTCTGTAACTTTGCTTGCAGCAGCACCTTGGTGTATTTTCTGTGTTCTCCAAGTGAAAAGAAGCCTATCCGGAGCCCGTGGTAGCTCCAGCTGCTTTGGAACACATTCTGCCACTCTTGCTCTTTCTGCATGTCTCTAGCAGCCAGAAAGCGCTGTAAAGCGCTCTTTTGCCCCAGAAAAGCAACTCTCAGGGGGACTTCTGTAACTTTGCTTGCAGCAGCCCCTTGGTGTGTTTTCTGTGTTCTCCAAGTGAAAAGAAGCCTGTCTGGAGCCCATGGTAGCTCCAGCTGCTTGGGAACACATTCTGCCACACTTGCTCTTTCTGCATGTCTCTAGCAGCCAGAAAGCGCTGTAAAGCGCTCTTTTGCCCGAGAAAACCAACTCTCAGGGGGACTTCTGTAACTTTGCTTGCAGCAGCACCTTGGTGTATTTTCTGTGTTCTCCAAGTGAAAAGAAGCCTGTCCGGAGCCCGTGGTAGCTCCAGCTGCTTTGGAACACATTCTGCCACACTTGCTCTTTCTGCATGTCTCTAGCAGCCAGAAAGCGCTGTAAAGTGCTCTTTTGCCTGAGAAAAGCAATTCTCAGGGGGACTTCTGTAACTTTGCTTGCAGCAGCACCTTGGTGTGTTGTCTGTGTTCTCCAAGTGAAAAGAAGCCTGTCAGGCGCCCGTGGTAGCTCCAGCTGCTTTGGAACACATTCTGCCACACTTGCTCTTTCTGCATGTCTCTAGCAGCCAGAAAGCGCTGTAAAGCGCTCTTTTGCCCCAGAAAAGCAACACTTAGGGGGACTTCTGTAACTTTGCTTGCAGCAGCCCCTTGGTGTGTTTTCTGTGTTCTCCAAGTGAAAAGAAGCCTGTCAGGAGCCCGTGGTAGCTCCAGCTGCTTGGGAACACATTCTGCCACACTTGCTCTTTCTGCATGTCTCTAGCAGCCAGAAAGCGCTGTAAAGCACTCTTTTGCCCGAGAAAAGCAACTCTCAGGGGGACTTCTGTAACTTTGCTTGCAGCAGCACCTTGGTGTGTTTTCTGCGTTCTCCAAGTGAAAAGAAGCCTGTCAGGAGCCCGTGGTAGCTCCAGCTGCTTGGGAACACATTCTGCCACACTTGCTCTTTCTGCATGTCTCTAGCAGCCAGAAAGCCCTGTAAAGCGCTCTTTTGCCCGAGAAAAGCAACTCTCAGGGGGACTTCTGTAACTTTGCTTGCAGCAGCACCTTGGTGTGTTTTCTGTGTTCTCCAAGTGAAAAGAAGCCTTTCTGGAGCCCATGGTAGCTCCAGCTGCTTGGGAACACATTCTGCCACACTTGCTCTTTCTGCATGTCTCTAGCAGCCAGAAAGCGCTGTAAAGCGCTCTTTTCCCCGAGAAAACCAACTCTCAGGGGGACTTCTGTAACTTTGCTTGCAGCAGCCCCTTGGTGTGTTTTCTGTGTTCTCCAAGTGAAAAGAAGCCTGTCAGGAGCCCGTGGTAGCTCCAGCTGCTTGGGAACACATTCTGCCACACTTGCTCTTTCTGCATGTCTCTAGCAGCCAGAAAGCGCTGTAAAGCCGTCTTTTGCCCGAGAAAAGCAACTCTCAGGGGGACTTCTGTAACTTTGCTTGCAGCAGCACCTTGGTGTGTTTTCTGTGTTCTCCAAGTGAAAAGAAGCCTGTCAGGAGCCCGTGGTAGCTCCAGCTGCTTGGGAACACATTCTGCCACACTTGCTCTTTCTGCATGTCTCTAGCAGCCAGAAAGCCCTGTAAAGCGCTCTTTTGCCCGAGAAAAGCAACTCTCAGGGGGACTTCTGGAACTTTGCTTGCAGCAGCACCTTGGTGTGTTTTCTGTGTTCTCCAAGTGAAAAGAAGCCTGTCAGGAGCCCGTGGTAGCTCCAGCTGCTTGGGAACACATTCTGCCACACTTGCTCTTTCTGCATGTCGCTAGCAGCCAGAAAGCGCTGTAAAGCGCTCTTTTGCCCGAGAAAAGCAACTCTCAGGGGGACTTCTGTAACTTTGCTTGCAGCAGCACCTTGGTGTGTTGTCTGTGTTCTCCAAGTGAAAAGAAGCCTGTCAGGAGCCCGTGGTAGCTCTAGCTGCTTGGGAACACATTCTGCCACACTTGCTCTTTCTGCATGTCTCTAGCAGCCAGAAAGCGCTGTAATGCGCTCTTTTGCCCGAGAAAAGCAACTCTCAGGGGGACTTCTGTAACTTTGCTTGCAGCAGCACCTTGGTGTGTTTTCTGTGTTCTCCAAGTGAAAAGAAGCCTGTCAGGAGCCCATGGTAGCTCCAGCTGCTTTGGAACACATTCTGCCACACTTGCCCTTTCTGCATGTCTCTAGCAGCCAGAAAGCCCTGTAAAGCGCTCTTTTGCCCGAGAAAAGCAACTCTCAGGGGGACTTCTGTAACTTTGCTTGCAGCAGCACCTTGGTGTGTTTTCTGTGTTCTCCAAGTGAAAAGAAGCCTGTCCGGAGCCCGTGGTAGCTCCAGCTGCTTTGGAACACATTCTGCCACACTTGCTCTTTCTGCATGTCTCTAGCAGCCAGAAAGCGCTGTAAAGCGCTCTTTTCCCCAGAAAAGCAACACTCAGGGGGACTTCTGTAACTTTGCTTGCAGCAGCACCTTGGTGTGTTTTCTGTGTTCTCCAAGTGAAAAGAAGCCTGTCAGGAGCCCGTGGTAGCTCCAGCTGCTTTGGAACACATTCTGCCACACTTGTTCTTTCTGCATGTCTCTAGCAGCCAGAAAGCCCTGTAAAGCGATCTTTTCTCGAGAAAAGCAACACTCAGGGGGACTTCTGTAACTTTGCTTGCAGCAGCACCTTGGTGTGTTTTCTGTGTTCTCCAAGTGAAAAGAAGCCTGTCAGGAGCCCGTGGTAGCTCCAGCTGCTTTGGAACACATTCTGCCACACTTGCTCTTTCTGCATGTCTCTAGCAGCCAGAAAGCGCTGTAAAGCCGTCTTTTGCCCGAGAAAAGCAACTCTCAGGGGGACTTCTGTAACTTTGCTTGCAGCAGCACCTTGGTGTGTTTTCTGTGTTCTCCAAGTGAAAATAAGCCTGTCCGGAGCCCGTGGTAGCTCTAGCTGCTTGGGAACACATTCTGCCACACTTGCTCTTTCTGCATGTCTCTAGCAGCCAGAAAGCCCTGTAAAGCGCTCTTTTGCCCGAGAAAAGCAACTCTCAGGGGGGACTTCTGTAACTTTGCTTGCAGCAGCACCTTGGTGTGTTTTCTGTGTTCTCCAAATGAAAATAAGCCTGTCAGGAGCCCGTGGTAGCTCCAGCTGCTTGGGAACACATTCTGCCACACTTGCTCTTTCTGCATGTCTCTAGCAGCCAGAAAGCGCTGTAAAGCGCTCTTTTCCCCGAGAAAAGCAACACTCAGGGGGACTTCTGTAACTTTGCTTGCAGCAGCACCTTGGTGTGTTTTCTGTGTTCTCCAAGTGAAAAGAAGCCTGTCAGGAGCCCGTGGTAGCTCCAGCTGCTTTGGAACACATTCTGCCACACTTGCTCTTTCTGCATGTCTCTAGCAGCCAGAAAGCCCTGTAAAGCGCTCTTTTGCCTGAGAAAAGCAACTCTCAGGGGGACTTCTGTAACTTTGCTTGCAGCAGCACCTTGGTGTGTTTTCTGTGTTCTCCAAGTGAAAAGAAGCCTGTCAGGAGCCCGTGGTAGCTCCAGCTGATTGGGAACACATTCTGCCACACTTGCTCTTTCTGCATGTCTCTAGCAGCCAGAAAGCGCTGTAAAGCGCTCTTTTGCCCGAGAAAAGCAACTCTCAGGGGGACTTCTGGAACTTTGCTTGCAGCAGCACCTTGGTGTATTTTCTGTGTTCTCCAAGTGAAAAGAAGCCTATCCGGAGCCCGTGGTAGCTCCAGCTGCTTGGGAACACATTCTGCCACACTTGCTCTTTCTGCATGTCTCTAGCAGCCAGAAAGCGCTGTAAAGCGCTCTTTTGCCCCAGAAAAGCAATTCTCAGGGGGACTTCTGTAACTTTGCTTGCAGCAGCCCCTTGGTGTGTTTTCTGTGTTCTCCAAGTGAAAAGAAGCCTGTCAGGAGCCCGTGGTAGCTCCAGCTGCTTGGGAACACATTCTGCCACACTTGCTCTTTCTGCATGTCTCTAGCAGCCAGAAAGCGCTGTAAAGCGCTCTTTTGCCCGAGAAAAGCAACTCTCAGGGGGACTTCTGTAACTTTGCTTGCAGCAGCACCTTGGTGTGTTTTCTGTGTTCTCCAAGTGAAAAGAAGCCTGTCTGGAGCCCATGGTAGCTCCAGCTGCTTGGGAACACATTCTGCCACACTTGCTCTTTCTGCATGTCTCTAGCAGCCAGAAAGCGCTGTAAAGCGCTCTTTTGCCCGAGAAAACCAACTCTCAGGGGGACTTCTGTAACTTTGCTTGCAGCAGCACCTTGGTGTATTTTCTGTGTTCTCCAAGTGAAAAGAAGCCTGTCCGGAGCCCGTGGTAGCTCCAGCTGCTTTGGAACACATTCTGCCACACTTGCTCTTTCTGCATGTCTCTAGCAGCCAGAAAGCGCTGTAAAGCGCTCTTTTGCCCCAGAAAAGCAATTCTCAGGGGGACTTCTGTAACTTTGCTTGCAGCAGCACCTTGGTGTGTTTTCTGTGTTCTCCAAGTGAAAAGAAGCCTGTCAGGCGCCCGTGGTAGCTCCAGCTGCTTTGGAACACATTCTGCCACACTTGCTCTTTCTGCATGTCTCTAGCAGCCAGAAAGCGCTGTAAAGCGCTCTTTTGCCCCAGAAAAGCAACACTTAGGGGGACTTCTGTAACTTTGCTTGCAGCAGCACCTTGGTGTGTTTTCTGTGTTCTCCAAGTGAAAAGAAGCCTGTCAGGAGCCCGTGGTAGCTCCAGCTGCTTGGGAACACATTCTGCCACACTTGCTCTTTCTGCATGTCTCTAGCAGCCAGAAAGCGCTGTAAAGCACCCTTATGCCCGAGAAAACCAACTCTCAGGGGTACTTCTGTAACTTTGCTTGCAGCAGCACCTTGGTGTGTTTTCTGCGTTCTCCAAGTGAAAAGAAGCCTGTCAGGAGCCCGTGGTAGCTCCAGCTGCTTGGGAACACATTCTGCCACACTTGCTCTTTCTGCATGTCTCTAGCAGCCAGAAAGCCCTGTAAAGCCCTCTTTTGCCCGAGAAAAGCAACTCTCAGGGGGACTTCTGTAACTTTGCTTGCAGCAGCACCTTGGTGTGTTTTCTGTGTTCTCCAAGTGAAAAGAAGCCTGTCTGGAGCCGATGGTAGCTCCAGCTGCTTGGGAACACATTCTGCCACACTTGCTCTTTCTGCATGTCTCTAGCAGCCAGAAAGCGCTGTAAAGCGCTCTTTTGCCCGAGAAAACCAACTCTCAGGGGGACTTCTGTAACTTTGCTTGCAGCAGCCCCTTGGTGTGTTTTCTGTGTTCTCCAAGTGAAAAGAAGCCTGTCAGGAGCCCGTGGTAGCTCCAGCTGCTTGGGAACACATTCTGCCACACTTGCTCTTTCTGCATGTCTCTAGCAGCCAGAAAGCGCTGTAAAGCCGTCTTTTGCCCGAGAAAAGCAACTCTCAGGGGGACTTCTGTAACTTTGCTTGCAGCAGCACCTTAGTGTGTTTTCTGTGTTCTCCAAGTGAAAAGAAGCCTGTCAGGAGCCCGTGGTAGCTCCAGCTGCTTGGGAACACATTCTGCCACACTTGCTCTTTCTGCATGTCTCTAGCAGCCAGAAAGCCCTGTAAAGCGCTCTTTTGCCCCAGAAAAGCAACTCTCAGGGGGACTTCTGTAACTTTGCTTGCAGCAGCACCTTGGTGTGTTTTCTGTGTTCTCCAAGTGAAAAGAAGCCTGTCAGGAGCCCGTGGTAGCTCCAGCTGCTTGGGAACACATTCTGCCACACTTGCTCTTTCTGCATGTCTCTAGCAGCCAGAAAGCGCTGTAAAGCGCTCTTTTACCCGAGAAAAGCAACTCTCAGGGGGACTTCTGTAACTTTGCTTGCAGCAGCACCTTGGTGTGTTTTCTGTGTTCTCCAAGTGAAAAGAAGCCTGTCTGGAGCCCATGGTAGCTCCAGCTGCTTGGGAACACATTCTGCCACACTTGCTCTTTCTGCATGTCGCTAGCAGCCAGAAAGCGCTGTAAAGCGCTCTTTTGCCCGAGAAAACCAACTCTCAGGGGGACTTCTGTAACTTTGCTTGCAGCAGCACCTTGGTGTATTTTCTGTGTTCTCCAAGTGAAAAGAAGCCTGTCCGGAGCCCGTGGTAGCTCCAGCTGCTTTGGAACACATTCTGCCACACTTGCTCTTTCTGCATGTCTCTAGCAGCCAGAAAGCGCTGTAAAGCGCTCTTTTGCCCCAGAAAAGCAATTCTCAGGGGGACTTCTGTAACTTTGCTTGCAGCAGCACCTTGGTGTGTTGTCTGTGTTCTCCAAGTGAAAAGAAGCCTGTCAGGCGCCCGTGGTAGCTCCAACTGCTTTGGAACACATTCTGCCACACTTGCTCTTTCTGCATGTCTCTAGCAGCCAGAAAGCGCTGTAAAGCGCTCTTTTGCCCGAGAAAAGCAACTCTCAGGGGGACTTCTGGAACTTTGCTTGCAGCAGCCCCTTGGTGTGTTTTCTGTGTTCTCCAAGTGAAAAGAAGCCTGTCAGGAGCCCGTGGTAGCTCCAGCTGCTTGGGAACACATTCTGCCACACTTGCTCTTTCTGCATGTCTCTAGCAGCCAGAAAGCGCTGTAAAGCACTCTTTTGCCCGAGAAAACCAACTCTCAGGGGGACTTCTGTAACTTTGCTTGCAGCAGCACCTTGGTGTGTTTTCTGCGTTCTCCAAGTGAAAAGAAGCCTGTCAGGAGCCCGTGGTAGCTCCAGCTGCTTGGGAACACATTCTGCCACACTTGCTCTTTCTGCATGTCTCTAGCAGCCAGAAAGCCCTGTAAAGCCCTCTTTTGCCCAAGAAAAGCAACTCTCAGGGGGACTTCTGTAACTTTGCTTGCAGCAGCACCTTGGTGTGTTTTCTGTGTTCTCCAAGTGAAAAGAAGCCTGTCTGGAGCCCATGGTAGCTCCAGCTGCTTGGGAACACATTCTGCCACACTTGCTCTTTCTGCATGTCTCTAGCAGCCAGAAAGCGCTGTAAAGCGCTCTTTTGCCCGAGAAAACCAACTCTCAGGGGGACTTCTGTAACTTTGCTTGCAGCAGCCCCTTGGTGTGTTTTCTGTGTTCTCCAAGTGAAAAGAAGCCTGTCAGGAGCCCGTGGTAGCTCCAGCTGCTTGGGAACACATTCTGCCACACTTGCTCTTTCTGCATGTCTCTAGCAGCCAGAAAGCGCTGTAAAGCCCTCTTTTGCCCGAGAAAAGCAACTCTCAGGGGGACTTCTGGAACTTTGCTTGCAGCAGCACCTTGGTGTGTTTTCTGTGTTCTCCAAGTGAAAAGAAGCCTGTCAGGAGCCCGTGGTAGCTCCAGCTGCTTGGGAACACATTCTGCCACACTTGCTCTTTCTGCATGTCTCTAGCAGCCAGAAAGCCCTGTAAAGCGCTCTTTTGCCCCAGAAAAGCAACTCTCAGGGGGACTTCTGTAACTTTGCTTGCAGCAGCACCTTGGTGTGTTTTCTGTGTTCTCCAAGTGAAAAGAAGCCTGTCAGGAGCCCGTGGTAGCTCCAGCTGCTTGGGAACACATTCTGCCACACTTGCTCTTTCTGCATGTCGCTAGCAGCCAGAAAGCGCTGTAAAGCGCTCTTTTGCCCGAGAAAAGCAACTCTCAGGGGGACTTCTGTAACTTTGCTTGCAGCAGCACCTTGGTGTGTTGTCTGTGTTCTCCAAGTGAAAAGAAGCCTGTCAGGAGCCCGTGGTAGCTCCAGCTGCTTGGGAACACATTCTGCCACACTTGCTCTTTCTGCATGTCTCTAGCAGCCAGAAAGCGCTGTAATGCGCTCTTTTGCCCGAGAAAAGCAACTCTCAGGGGGACTTCTGTAACTTTGCTTGCAGCAGCACCTTGGTGTGTTTTCTGTGTTCTCCAAGTGAAAAGAAGCCTGTCAGGAGCCCATGGTAGCTGCAGCTGCTTTGGAACACATTCTGCCACACTTGCCCTTTCTGCATGTCTCTAGCAGCCAGAAAGCCCTGTAAAGCGCTCTTTTGCCCGAGAAAAGCAACTCTCAGGGGGACTTCTGTAACTTTGCTTGCAGCAGCACCTTGGTGTGTTTTCTGTGTTCTCCAAGTGAAAAGAAGCCTGTCCGGAGCCCGTGGTAGCTCCAGCTGCTTTGGAACACATTCTGCCACACTTGTTCTTTCTGCATGTCTCTAGCAGCCAGAAAGCCCTGTAAAGCGATCTTTTCTCGAGAAAAGCAACACTCAGGGGGACTTCTGTAACTTTGCTTGCAGCAGCACCTTGGGGTGTTTTCTGTGTTCTCCAAGTGAAAAGAAGCCTGTCAGGAGCCCGTGGTAGCTCCAGCTGCTTTGGAACACATTCTGCCACACTTGCTCTTTCTGCATGTCTCTAGCAGCCAGAAAGCGCTGTAAAGCCGTCCTTTGCCCGAGAAAAGCAACTCTCAGGGGGACTTCTGTAACTTTGCTTGCAGCAGCACCTTGGTGTGTTTTCTGTGTTCTCCAAGTGAAAAGAAGCCTGTCCGGAGCCCGTGGTAGCTCCAGCTGCTTTGGAACACATTCTGCCACACTTGCTCTTTCTGCATGTCTCTAGCAGCCAGAAAGCGCTGTAAAGCCGTCTTTTGCCCGAGAAAAGCAACTCTCAGGGGGACTTCTGTAACTTTGCTTGCAGCAGCACCTTGGTGTGTTTTCTGTGTTCTCCAAGTGAAAATAAGCCTGTCCGGAGCCCGTGGTAGCTCTAGCTGCTTGGGAACACATTCTGCCACACTTGCTCTTTCTGCATGTCTCTAGCAGCCAGAAAGCCCTGTAAAGCGCTCTTTTGCCCGAGAAAAGCAACTCTCAGGGGGGACTTCTGTAACTTTGCTTGCAGCAGCACCTTGGTGTGTTTTCTGTGTTCTCCAAATGAAAATAAGCCTGTCAGGAGCCCGTGGTAGCTCCAGCTGCTTGGGAACACATTCTGCCACACTTGCTCTTTCTGCATGTCTCTAGCAGCCAGAAAGCGCTGTAAAGCGCTCTTTTCCCCGAGAAAAGCAACACTCAGGGGGACTTCTGGAACTTTGCTTGCAGCAGCACCTTGGTGTGTTTTCTGTGTTCTCCAAGTGAAAAGAAGCCTGTCAGGAGCCCGTGGTAGCTCCAGCTGCTTTGGAACACATTCTGCCACACTTGCTCTTTCTGCATGTCTCTAGCAGCCAGAAAGCCCTGTAAAGCGCTCTTTTGCCCGAGAAAAGCAACTCTCAGGGGGACTTCTGTAACTTTGCTTGCAGCAGCACCTTGGTGTGTTTTCTGTGTTCTCCAAGTGAAAAGAAGCCTGTCAGGAGCCCGTGGTAGCTCCAGCTGCTTGGGAACACATTCTGCCACACTTGCTCTTTCTGCATGTCTCTAGCAGCCAGAAAGCGCTGTAAAGCGCTCTTTTGCCCGAGAAAAGCAACTCTCAGGGGGACTTCTGGAACTTTGCTTGCAGCAGCACCTTGGTGTATTTTCTGTGTTCTCCAAGTGAAAAGAAGCCTATCCGGAGCCCGTGGTAGCTCCAGCTGCTTGGGAACACATTCTGCCACACTTGCTCTTTCTGCATGTCTCTAGCAGCCAGAAAGCGCTGTAAAGCGCTCTTTTGCCCCAGAAAAGCAATTCTCAGGGGGACTTCTGTAACTTTGCTTGCAGCAGCCCCTTGGTGTGTTTTCTGTGTTCTCCAAGTGAAAAGAAGCCTGTCAGGAGCCCGTGGTAGCTCCAGCTGCTTGGGAACACATTCTGCCACACTTGCTCTTTCTGCATGTCTCTAGCAGCCAGAAAGCGCTGTAAAGCGCTCTTTTGCCTGAGAAAAGCAACTCTCAGGGGGACTTCTGTAACTTTGCTTGCAGCAGCACCTTGGTGTGTTTTCTGTGTTCTCCAAGTGAAAAGAAGCCTGTCTGGAGCCCATGGTAGCTCCAGCTGCTTGGGAACACATTCTGCCACACTTGCTCTTTCTGCATGTCTCTAGCAGCCAGAAAGCGCTGTAAAGCGCTCTTTTGCCCGAGAAAACCAACTCTCAGGGGGACTTCTGTAACTTTGCTTGCAGCAGCACCTTGGTGTATTTTCTGTGTTCTCCAAGTGAAAAGAAGCCTGTCCGGAGCCCGTGGTAGCTCCAGCTGCTTTGGAACACATTCTGCCACACTTGCTCTTTCTGCATGTCTCTAGCAGCCAGAAAGCGCTGTAAAGCGCTCTTTTGCCCGAGAAAAGCAATTCTCAGGGGGACTTCTGTAACTTTGCTTGCAGCAGCACCTTGGTGTGTTTTCTGTGTTCTCCAAGTGAAAAGAAGCCTGTCAGGCGCCCGTGGTAGCTCCAGCTGCTTTGGAACACATTCTGCCACACTTGCTCTTTCTGCATGTCTCTAGCAGCCAGAAAGCGCTGTAAAGCGCTCTTTTGCCCCAGAAAAGCAACACTTAGGGGGACTTCTGTAACTTTGCTTGCAGCAGCACCTTGGTGTGTTTTCTGTGTTCTCCAAGTGAAAAGAAGCCTGTCAGGAGCCCGTGGTAGCTCCAGCTGCTTGGGAACACATTCTGCCACACTTGCTCTTTCTGCATGTCTCTAGCAGCCAGAAAGCGCTGTAAAGCACTCTTTTGCCCCAGAAAAGCAACTCTCAGGGGGACTTCTGTAACTTTGCTTGCAGCAGCACCTTGGTGTGTTTTCTGCGTTCTCCAAGTGAAAAGAAGCCTGTCAGGAGCCCGTGGTAGCTCCAGCTGATTGGGAACACATTCTGCCACACTTGCTCTTTCTGCATGTCTCTAGCAGCCAGAAAGCCCTGTAAAGCCCTCTTTTGCCCGAGAAAAGCAACTCTCAGCGGGACTTCTGTAACTTTGCTTGCAGCAGCACCTTGGTGTGTTTTCTGTGTTCTCCAAGTGAAAAGAAGCCTGTCTGGAGCCCATGGTAGCTCCAGCTGCTTGGGAACACATTCTGCCACACTTGCTCTTTCTGCATGTCTCTAGCAGCCAGAAAGCGCTGTAAAGCGCTCTTTTGCCCGAGAAAACCAACTCTCAGGGGGACTTCTGTAACTTTGCTTGCAGCAGCCCCTTGGTGTGTTTTCTGTGTTCTCCAAGTGAAAAGAAGCCTGTCAGGAGCCCGTGGTAGCTCCAGCTGCTTGGGAACACATTCTGCCACACTTGCTCTTTCTGCATGTCTCTAGCAGCCAGAAAGCGCTGTAAAGCCGTCTTTTGCCCGAGAAAAGCAACTCTCAGGGGGACTTCTGTAACTTTGCTTGCAGCAGCACCTTAGTGTGTTTTCTGTGTTCTCCAAGTGAAAAGAAGCCTGTCAGGAGCCCGTGGTAGCTCCAGCTGCTTGGGAACACATTCTGCCACACTTGCTCTTTCTGCATGTCTCTAGCAGCCAGAAAGCCCTGTAAAGCGCTCTTTTGCCCGAGAAAAGCAACTCTCAGGGGGACTTCTGGAACTTTGCTTGCAGCAGCACCTTGGTGTGTTTTCTGTGTTCTCCAAGTGAAAAGAAGCCTGTCCGGAGCCCGTGGTAGCTCCAGCTGCTTTGGAACACATTCTGCCACACTTGCTCTTTCTGCATGTCTCTAGCAGCCAGAAAGCGCTGTAAAGCGCTCTTTTCCCCAGAAAAGCAACACTCAGGGGGACTTCTGTAACTTTGCTTGCAGCAGCACCTTGGTGTGTTTTCTGTGTTCTCCAAGTGAAAATAAGCCTGTCCGGAGCCCGTGGTAGCTCCAGCTGCTTTGGAACACATTCTGCCACACTTGTTCTTTCTGCATGTCTCTAGCAGCCAGAAAGCCCTGTAAAGCGATCTTTTCTCGAGAAAAGCAACACTCAGGGGGACTTCTGTAACTTTGCTTGCAGCAGCACCTTGGTGTGTTTTCTGTGTTCTCCAAGTGAAAAGAAGCCTGTCAGGAGCCCGTGGTAGCTCCAGCTGCTTTGGAACACATTCTGCCACACTTGCTCTTTCTGCATGTCTCTAGCAGCCAGAAAGCGCTGTAAAGCCGTCTTTTGCCCGAGAAAAGCAACTCTCAGGGGGACTTCTGTAACTTTGCTTGCAGCAGCACCTTGGTGTGTTTTCTGTGTTCTCCAAGTGAAAATAAGCCTGTCCGGAGCCCGTGGTAGCTCCAGCTGCTTGGGAACACATTCTGCCACACTTGCTCTTTCTGCATGTCTCTAGCAGCCAGAAAGCCCTGTAAAGCGCTCTTTTGCCTGAGAAAAGCAACTCTCAGGGGGACTTCTGTAACTTTGCTTGCAGCAGCACCTTGGTGTGTTTTCTGTGTTCTCCAAGTGAAAAGAAGCCTGTCAGGAGCCCGTGGTAGCTCCAGCTGCTTGGGAACACATTCTGCCACACTTGCTCTTTCTGCATGTCTCTAGCAGCCAGAAAGCGCTGTAAAGCGCTCTTTTGCCCCAGAAAAGCAACTCTCAGGGGGACTTCTGTAACTTTGCTTGCAGCAGCACCTTGGTGTATTTTCTGTGTTCTCCAAGTGAAAAGAAGCCTATCCGGAGCCCGTGGTAGCTCCAGCTGCTTTGGAACACATTCTGCCACTCTTGCTCTTTCTGCATGTCTCTAGCAGCCAGAAAGCGCTGTAAAGCGCTCTTTTGCCCCAGAAAAGCAACTCTCAGGGGGACTTCTGTAACTTTGCTTGCAGCAGCCCCTTGGTGTGTTTTCTGTGTTCTCCAAGTGAAAAGAAGCCTGTCTGGAGCCCATGGTAGCTCCAGCTGCTTGGGAACACATTCTGCCACACTTGCTCTTTCTGCATGTCTCTAGCAGCCAGAAAGCGCTGTAAAGCGCTCTTTTGCCCGAGAAAACCAACTCTCAGGGGGACTTCTGTAACTTTGCTTGCAGCAGCACCTTGGTGTATTTTCTGTGTTCTCCAAGTGAAAAGAAGCCTGTCCGGAGCCCGTGGTAGCTCCAGCTGCTTTGGAACACATTCTGCCACACTTGCTCTTTCTGCATGTCTCTAGCAGCCAGAAAGCGCTGTAAAGTGCTCTTTTGCCTGAGAAAAGCAATTCTCAGGGGGACTTCTGTAACTTTGCTTGCAGCAGCACCTTGGTGTGTTGTCTGTGTTCTCCAAGTGAAAAGAAGCCTGTCAGGCGCCCGTGGTAGCTCCAGCTGCTTTGGAACACATTCTGCCACACTTGCTCTTTCTGCATGTCTCTAGCAGCCAGAAAGCGCTGTAAAGCGCTCTTTTGCCCCAGAAAAGCAACACTTAGGGGGACTTCTGTAACTTTGCTTGCAGCAGCCCCTTGGTGTGTTTTCTGTGTTCTCCAAGTGAAAAGAAGCCTGTCAGGAGCCCGTGGTAGCTCCAGCTGCTTGGGAACACATTCTGCCACACTTGCTCTTTCTGCATGTCTCTAGCAGCCAGAAAGCGCTGTAAAGCACTCTTTTGCCCGAGAAAAGCAACTCTCAGGGGGACTTCTGTAACTTTGCTTGCAGCAGCACCTTGGTGTGTTTTCTGCGTTCTCCAAGTGAAAAGAAGCCTGTCAGGAGCCCGTGGTAGCTCCAGCTGCTTGGGAACACATTCTGCCACACTTGCTCTTTCTGCATGTCTCTAGCAGCCAGAAAGCCCTGTAAAGCGCTCTTTTGCCCGAGAAAAGCAACTCTCAGGGGGACTTCTGTAACTTTGCTTGCAGCAGCACCTTGGTGTGTTTTCTGTGTTCTCCAAGTGAAAAGAAGCCTGTCTGGAGCCCATGGTAGCTCCAGCTGCTTGGGAACACATTCTGCCACACTTGCTCTTTCTGCATGTCTCTAGCAGCCAGAAAGCGCTGTAAAGCGCTCTTTTCCCCGAGAAAACCAACTCTCAGGGGGACTTCTGTAACTTTGCTTGCAGCAGCCCCTTGGTGTGTTTTCTGTGTTCTCCAAGTGAAAAGAAGCCTGTCAGGAGCCCGTGGTAGCTCCAGCTGCTTGGGAACACATTCTGCCACACTTGCTCTTTCTGCATGTCTCTAGCAGCCAGAAAGCGCTGTAAAGCCGTCTTTTGCCCGAGAAAAGCAACTCTCAGGGGGACTTCTGTAACTTTGCTTGCAGCAGCACCTTGGTGTGTTTTCTGTGTTCTCCAAGTGAAAAGAAGCCTGTCAGGAGCCCGTGGTAGCTCCAGCTGCTTGGGAACACATTCTGCCACACTTGCTCTTTCTGCATGTCTCTAGCAGCCAGAAAGCCCTGTAAAGCGCTCTTTTGCCCGAGAAAAGCAACTCTCAGGGGGACTTCTGGAACTTTGCTTGCAGCAGCACCTTGGTGTGTTTTCTGTGTTCTCCAAGTGAAAAGAAGCCTGTCAGGAGCCCGTGGTAGCTCCAGCTGCTTGGGAACACATTCTGCCACACTTGCTCTTTCTGCATGTCGCTAGCAGCCAGAAAGCGCTGTAAAGCGCTCTTTTGCCCGAGAAAAGCAACTCTCAGGGGGACTTCTGTAACTTTGCTTGCAGCAGCACCTTGGTGTGTTGTCTGTGTTCTCCAAGTGAAAAGAAGCCTGTCAGGAGCCCGTGGTAGCTCTAGCTGCTTGGGAACACATTCTGCCACACTTGCTCTTTCTGCATGTCTCTAGCAGCCAGAAAGCGCTGTAATGCGCTCTTTTGCCCGAGAAAAGCAACTCTCAGGGGGACTTCTGTAACTTTGCTTGCAGCAGCACCTTGGTGTGTTTTCTGTGTTCTCCAAGTGAAAAGAAGCCTGTCAGGAGCCCATGGTAGCTCCAGCTGCTTTGGAACACATTCTGCCACACTTGCCCTTTCTGCATGTCTCTAGCAGCCAGAAAGCCCTGTAAAGCGCTCTTTTGCCCGAGAAAAGCAACTCTCAGGGGGACTTCTGTAACTTTGCTTGCAGCAGCACCTTGGTGTGTTTTCTGTGTTCTCCAAGTGAAAAGAAGCCTGTCCGGAGCCCGTGGTAGCTCCAGCTGCTTTGGAACACATTCTGCCACACTTGCTCTTCTGCATGTCTCTAGCAGCCAGAAAGCGCTGTAAAGCGCTCTTTTCCCCAGAAAAGCAACACTCAGGGGGACTTCTGTAACTTTGCTTGCAGC
This sequence comes from Zosterops lateralis, assembly GCF_965231275.1. NCBI lineage: Eukaryota > Metazoa > Chordata > Aves > Passeriformes > Zosteropidae > Zosterops > Zosterops lateralis. The sequence continues at coordinate 48,283 of NW_028154519.1, forward strand.
AGCACCTTGGTGTGTTTTCTGTGTTCTCCAAGTGAAAAGAAGCCTGTCAGGAGCCCGTGGTAGCTCCAGCTGCTTTGGAACACATTCTGCCACACTTGTTCTTTCTGCATGTCTCTAGCAGCCAGAAAGCCCTGTAAAGCGATCTTTTCTCGAGAAAAGCAACACTCAGGGGACTTCTGTAAACTTTGCTTGCAGCAGCACCTTGGTGTGTTTTCTGTGTTCTCCAAGTGAAAAGAAGCCTGTCAGGAGCCCGTGGTAGCTCCAGCTGCTTTGGAACACATTCTGCCACACTTGCTCTTTCTGCATGTCTCTAGCAGCCAGAAAGCGCTGTAAAGCCGTCTTTTGCCCGAGAAAAGCAACTCTCAGGGGGACTTCTGTAACTTTGCTTGCAGCAGCACCTTGGTGTGTTTTCTGTGTTCTCCAAGTGAAAATAAGCCTGTCCGGAGCCCGTGGTAGCTCTAGCTGCTTGGGAACACATTCTGCCACACTTGCTCTTTCTGCATGTCTCTAGCAGCCAGAAAGCCCTGTAAAGCGCTCTTTTGCCCGAGAAAAGCAACTCTCAGGGGGGACTTCTGTAACTTTGCTTGCAGCAGCACCTTGGTGTGTTTTCTGTGTTCTCCAAATGAAAATAAGCCTGTCAGGAGCCCGTGGTAGCTCCAGCTGCTTGGGAACACATTCTGCCACACTTGCTCTTTCTGCATGTCTCTAGCAGCCAGAAAGCGCTGTAAAGCGCTCTTTTCCCCGAGAAAAGCAACACTCAGGGGGACTTCTGTAACTTTGCTTGCAGCAGCACCTTAGTGTGTTTTCTGTGTTCTCCAAGTGAAAAGAAGCCTGTCAGGAGCCCGTGGTAGCTCCAGCTGCTTTGGAACACATTCTGCCACACTTGCTCTTTCTGCATGTCTCTAGCAGCCAGAAAGCGCTGTAAAGCGCTCTTTTGCCTGAGAAAAGCAACTCTCAGGGGGACTTCTGTAACTTTGCTTGCAGCAGCACCTTGGTGTGTTTTCTGTGTTCTCCAAGTGAAAAGAAGCCTGTCAGGAGCCCGTGGTAGCTCCAGCTGATTGGGAACACATTCTGCCACACTTGCTCTTTCTGCATGTCTCTAGCAGCCAGAAAGCGCTGTAAAGCGCTCTTTTGCCCGAGAAAAGCAACTCTCAGGGGGACTTCTGGAACTTTGCTTGCAGCAGCACCTTGGTGTATTTTCTGTGTTCTCCAAGTGAAAAGAAGCCTATCCGGAGCCCGTGGTAGCTCCAGCTGCTTGGGAACACATTCTGCCACACTTGCTCTTTCTGCATGTCTCTAGCAGCCAGAAAGCGCTGTAAAGCGCTCTTTTGCCCCAGAAAAGCAATTCTCAGGGGGACTTCTGTAACTTTGCTTGCAGCAGCCCCTTGGTGTGTTTTCTGTGTTCTCCAAGTGAAAAGAAGCCTGTCAGGAGCCCGTGGTAGCTCCAGCTGCTTGGGAACACATTCTGCCACACTTGCTCTTTCTGCATGTCTCTAGCAGCCAGAAAGCGCTGTAAAGCGCTCTTTTGCCCGAGAAAAGCAACTCTCAGGGGGACTTCTGTAACTTTGCTTGCAGCAGCACCTTGGTGTGTTTTCTGTGTTCTCCAAGTGAAAAGAAGCCTGTCTGGAGCCCATGGTAGCTCCAGCTGCTTGGGAACACATTCTGCCACACTTGCTCTTTCTGCATGTCTCTAGCAGCCAGAAAGCGCTGTAAAGCGCTCTTTTGCCCGAGAAAACCAACTCTCAGGGGGACTTCTGTAACTTTGCTTGCAGCAGCACCTTGGTGTATTTTCTGTGTTCTCCAAGTGAAAAGAAGCCTGTCCGGAGCCCGTGGTAGCTCCAGCTGCTTTGGAACACATTCTGCCACACTTGCTCTTTCTGCATGTCTCTAGCAGCCAGAAAGCGCTGTAAAGCGCTCTTTTGCCCCAGAAAAGCAATTCTCAGGGGGACTTCTGTAACTTTGCTTGCAGCAGCACCTTGGTGTGTTTTCTGTGTTCTCCAAGTGAAAAGAAGCCTGTCAGGCGCCCGTGGTAGCTCCAGCTGCTTTGGAACACATTCTGCCACACTTGCTCTTTCTGCATGTCTCTAGCAGCCAGAAAGCGCTGTAAAGCGCTCTTTTGCCCCAGAAAAGCAACACTTAGGGGGACTTCTGTAACTTTGCTTGCAGCAGCACCTTGGTGTGTTTTCTGTGTTCTCCAAGTGAAAAGAAGCCTGTCAGGAGCCCGTGGTAGCTCCAGCTGCTTGGGAACACATTCTGCCACACTTGCTCTTTCTGCATGTCTCTAGCAGCCAGAAAGCGCTGTAAAGCACCCTTATGCCCGAGAAAAGCAACTCTCAGGGGTACTTCTGTAACTTTGCTTGCAGCAGCACCTTGGTGTGTTTTCTGCGTTCTCCAAGTGAAAAGAAGCCTGTCAGGAGCCCGTGGTAGCTCCAGCTGCTTGGGAACACATTCTGCCACACTTGCTCTTTCTGCATGTCTCTAGCAGCCAGAAAGCCCTGTAAAGCCCTCTTTTGCCCGAGAAAAGCAACTCTCAGGGGGACTTCTGTAACTTTGCTTGCAGCAGCACCTTGGTGTGTTGTCTGTGTTCTCCAAGTGAAAAGAAGCCTGTCAGGCGCCCGTGGTAGCTCCAGCTGCTTTGGAACACATTCTGCCACACTTGCTCTTTCTGCATGTCTCTAGCAGCCAGAAAGCGCTGTAAAGCGCTCTTTTGCCCCAGAAAAGCAACACTTAGGGGGACTTCTGTAACTTTGCTTGCAGCAGCCCCTTGGTGTGTTTTCTGTGTTCTCCAAGTGAAAAGAAGCCTGTCAGGAGCCCGTGGTAGCTCCAGCTGCTTGGGAACACATTCTGCCACACTTGCTCTTTCTGCATGTCTCTAGCAGCCAGAAAGCGCTGTAAAGCACTCTTTTGCCCGAGAAAAGCAACTCTCAGGGGGACTTCTGTAACTTTGCTTGCAGCAGCACCTTGGTGTGTTTTCTGTGTTCTCCAAGTGAAAAGAAGCCTGTCAGGAGCCCGTGGTAGCTCCAGCTGCTTGGGAACACATTCTGCCACACTTGCTCTTTCTGCATGTCTCTAGCAGCCAGAAAGCCCTGTAAAGCGCTCTTTTGCCCGAGAAAAGCAACTCTCAGGGGGACTTCTGTAACTTTGCTTGCAGCAGCACCTTGGTGTGTTTTCTGTGTTCTCCAAGTGAAAAGAAGCCTGTCTGGAGCCCATGGTAGCTCCAGCTGCTTGGGAACACATTCTGCCACACTTGCTCTTTCTGCATGTCTCTAGCAGCCAGAAAGCGCTGTAAAGCGCTCTTTTCCCCGAGAAAACCAACTCTCAGGGGGACTTCTGTAACTTTGCTTGCAGCAGCCCCTTGGTGTGTTTTCTGTGTTCTCCAAGTGAAAAGAAGCCTGTCAGGAGCCCGTGGTAGCTCCAGCTGCTTGGGAACACATTCTGCCACACTTGCTCTTTCTGCATGTCTCTAGCAGCCAGAAAGCGCTGTAAAGCCGTCTTTTGCCCGAGAAAAGCAACTCTCAGGGGGACTTCTGTAACTTTGCTTGCAGCAGCACCTTGGTGTGTTTTCTGTGTTCTCCAAGTGAAAAGAAGCCTGTCAGGAGCCCGTGGTAGCTCCAGCTGCTTGGGAACACATTCTGCCACACTTGCTCTTTCTGCATGTCTCTAGCAGCCAGAAAGCCCTGTAAAGCGCTCTTTTGCCCGAGAAAAGCAACTCTCAGGGGGACTTCTGTAACTTTGCTTGCAGCAGCACCTTGGTGTGTTTTCTGTGTTCTCCAAGTGAAAAGAAGCCTGTCAGGAGCCCGTGGTAGCTCCAGCTGCTTGGGAACACATTCTGCCACACTTGCTCTTTCTGCATGTCGCTAGCAGCCAGAAAGCGCTGTAAAGCGCTCTTTTGCCCGAGAAAAGCAACTCTCAGGGGGACTTCTGTAACTTTGCTTGCAGCAGCACCTTGGTGTGTTGTCTGTGTTCTCCAAGTGAAAAGAAGCCTGTCAGGAGCCCGTGGTAGCTCTAGCTGCTTGGGAACACATTCTGCCACACTTGCTCTTTCTGCATGTCTCTAGCAGCCAGAAAGCGCTGTAATGCGCTCTTTTGCCCGAGAAAAGCAACTCTCAGGGGGACTTCTGTAACTTTGCTTGCAGCAGCACCTTGGTGTGTTTTCTGTGTTCTCCAAGTGAAAAGAAGCCTGTCAGGAGCCCATGGTAGCTCCAGCTGCTTTGGAACACATTCTGCCACACTTGCCCTTTCTGCATGTCTCTAGCAGCCAGAAAGCCCTGTAAAGCGCTCTTTTGCCCGAGAAAAGCAACTCTCAGGGGGACTTCTGTAACTTTGCTTGCAGCAGCACCTTGGTGTGTTTTCTGTGTTCTCCAAGTGAAAAGAAGCCTGTCCGGAGCCCGTGGTAGCTCCAGCTGCTTTGGAACACATTCTGCCACACTTGCTCTTTCTGCATGTCTCTAGCAGCCAGAAAGCGCTGTAAAGCGCTCTTTTCCCCAGAAAAGCAACACTCAGGGGGACTTCTGTAACTTTGCTTGCAGCAGCACCTTGGTGTGTTTTCTGTGTTCTCCAAGTGAAAAGAAGCCTGTCAGGAGCCCGTGGTAGCTCCAGCTGCTTTGGAACACATTCTGCCACACTTGTTCTTTCTGCATGTCTCTAGCAGCCAGAAAGCCCTGTAAAGCGATCTTTTCTCGAGAAAAGCAACACTCAGGGGGACTTCTGTAACTTTGCTTGCAGCAGCACCTTGGTGTGTTTTCTGTGTTCTCCAAGTGAAAAGAAGCCTGTCAGGAGCCCGTGGTAGCTCCAGCTGCTTTGGAACACATTCTGCCACACTTGCTCTTTCTGCATGTCTCTAGCAGCCAGAAAGCCCTGTAAAGCGCTCTTTTGCCTGAGAAAAGCAACTCTCAGGGGGACTTCTGTAACTTTGCTTGCAGCAGCACCTTGGTGTGTTTTCTGTGTTCTCCAAGTGAAAAGAAGCCTGTCAGGAGCCCGTGGTAGCTCCAGCTGATTGGGAACACATTCTGCCACACTTGCTCTTTCTGCATGTCTCTAGCAGCCAGAAAGCGCTGTAAAGCGCTCTTTTGCCCGAGAAAAGCAACTCTCAGGGGGACTTCTGGAACTTTGCTTGCAGCAGCACCTTGGTGTATTTTCTGTGTTCTCCAAGTGAAAAGAAGCCTATCCGGAGCCCGTGGTAGCTCCAGCTGCTTGGGAACACATTCTGCCACACTTGCTCTTTCTGCATGTCTCTAGCAGCCAGAAAGCGCTGTAAAGCGCTCTTTTGCCCCAGAAAAGCAATTCTCAGGGGGACTTCTGTAACTTTGCTTGCAGCAGCCCCTTGGTGTGTTTTCTGTGTTCTCCAAGTGAAAAGAAGCCTGTCAGGAGCCCGTGGTAGCTCCAGCTGCTTGGGAACACATTCTGCCACACTTGCTCTTTCTGCATGTCTCTAGCAGCCAGAAAGCGCTGTAAAGCGCTCTTTTGCCCGAGAAAAGCAACTCTCAGGGGGACTTCTGTAACTTTGCTTGCAGCAGCACCTTGGTGTGTTTTCTGTGTTCTCCAAGTGAAAAGAAGCCTGTCTGGAGCCCATGGTAGCTCCAGCTGCTTGGGAACACATTCTGCCACACTTGCTCTTTCTGCATGTCTCTAGCAGCCAGAAAGCGCTGTAAAGCGCTCTTTTGCCCGAGAAAACCAACTCTCAGGGGGACTTCTGTAACTTTGCTTGCAGCAGCACCTTGGTGTATTTTCTGTGTTCTCCAAGTGAAAAGAAGCCTGTCCGGAGCCCGTGGTAGCTCCAGCTGCTTTGGAACACATTCTGCCACACTTGCTCTTTCTGCATGTCTCTAGCAGCCAGAAAGCGCTGTAAAGCGCTCTTTTGCCCCAGAAAAGCAATTCTCAGGGGGACTTCTGTAACTTTGCTTGCAGCAGCACCTTGGTGTGTTTTCTGTGTTCTCCAAGTGAAAAGAAGCCTGTCAGGCGCCCGTGGTAGCTCCAGCTGCTTTGGAACACATTCTGCCACACTTGCTCTTTCTGCATGTCTCTAGCAGCCAGAAAGCGCTGTAAAGCGCTCTTTTGCCCCAGAAAAGCAACACTTAGGGGGACTTCTGTAACTTTGCTTGCAGCAGCACCTTGGTGTGTTTTCTGTGTTCTCCAAGTGAAAAGAAGCCTGTCAGGAGCCCGTGGTAGCTCCAGCTGCTTGGGAACACATTCTGCCACACTTGCTCTTTCTGCATGTCTCTAGCAGCCAGAAAGCGCTGTAAAGCACCCTTATGCCCGAGAAAAGCAACTCTCAGGGGTACTTCTGTAACTTTGCTTGCAGCAGCACCTTGGTGTGTTTTCTGCGTTCTCCAAGTGAAAAGAAGCCTGTCAGGAGCCCGTGGTAGCTCCAGCTGCTTGGGAACACATTCTGCCACACTTGCTCTTTCTGCATGTCTCTAGCAGCCAGAAAGCCCTGTAAAGCCCTCTTTTGCCCGAGAAAAGCAACTCTCAGGGGGACTTCTGTAACTTTGCTTGCAGCAGCACCTTGGTGTGTTTTCTGTGTTCTCCAAGTGAAAAGAAGCCTGTCTGGAGCCGATGGTAGCTCCAGCTGCTTGGGAACACATTCTGCCACACTTGCTCTTTCTGCATGTCTCTAGCAGCCAGAAAGCGCTGTAAAGCGCTCTTTTGCCCGAGAAAACCAACTCTCAGGGGGACTTCTGTAACTTTGCTTGCAGCAGCCCCTTGGTGTGTTTTCTGTGTTCTCCAAGTGAAAAGAAGCCTGTCAGGAGCCCGTGGTAGCTCCAGCTGCTTGGGAACACATTCTGCCACACTTGCTCTTTCTGCATGTCTCTAGCAGCCAGAAAGCGCTGTAAAGCCGTCTTTTGCCCGAGAAAAGCAACTCTCAGGGGGACTTCTGTAACTTTGCTTGCAGCAGCACCTTAGTGTGTTTTCTGTGTTCTCCAAGTGAAAAGAAGCCTGTCAGGAGCCCGTGGTAGCTCCAGCTGCTTGGGAACACATTCTGCCACACTTGCTCTTTCTGCATGTCTCTAGCAGCCAGAAAGCCCTGTAAAGCGCTCTTTTGCCCCAGAAAAGCAACTCTCAGGGGGACTTCTGTAACTTTGCTTGCAGCAGCACCTTGGTGTATTTTCTGTGTTCTCCAAGTGAAAAGAAGCCTGTCCGGAGCCCGTGGTAGCTCCAGCTGCTTTGGAACACATTCTGCCACACTTGCTCTTTCTGCATGTCTCTAGCAGCCAGAAAGCGCTGTAAAGCGCTCTTTTGCCCCAGAAAAGCAATTCTCAGGGGGACTTCTGTAACTTTGCTTGCAGCAGCACCTTGGTGTGTTGTCTGTGTTCTCCAAGTGAAAAGAAGCCTGTCAGGCGCCCGTGGTAGCTCCAACTGCTTTGGAACACATTCTGCCACACTTGCTCTTTCTGCATGTCTCTAGCAGCCAGAAAGCGCTGTAAAGCGCTCTTTTGCCCGAGAAAAGCAACTCTCAGGGGGACTTCTGGAACTTTGCTTGCAGCAGCCCCTTGGTGTGTTTTCTGTGTTCTCCAAGTGAAAAGAAGCCTGTCAGGAGCCCGTGGTAGCTCCAGCTGCTTGGGAACACATTCTGCCACACTTGCTCTTTCTGCATGTCTCTAGCAGCCAGAAAGCGCTGTAAAGCACTCTTTTGCCCGAGAAAACCAACTCTCAGGGGGACTTCTGTAACTTTGCTTGCAGCAGCACCTTGGTGTGTTTTCTGCGTTCTCCAAGTGAAAAGAAGCCTGTCAGGAGCCCGTGGTAGCTCCAGCTGCTTGGGAACACATTCTGCCACACTTGCTCTTTCTGCATGTCTCTAGCAGCCAGAAAGCCCTGTAAAGCCCTCTTTTGCCCAAGAAAAGCAACTCTCAGGGGGACTTCTGTAACTTTGCTTGCAGCAGCACCTTGGTGTGTTTTCTGTGTTCTCCAAGTGAAAAGAAGCCTGTCTGGAGCCCATGGTAGCTCCAGCTGCTTGGGAACACATTCTGCCACACTTGCTCTTTCTGCATGTCTCTAGCAGCCAGAAAGCGCTGTAAAGCGCTCTTTTGCCCGAGAAAACCAACTCTCAGGGGGACTTCTGTAACTTTGCTTGCAGCAGCCCCTTGGTGTGTTTTCTGTGTTCTCCAAGTGAAAAGAAGCCTGTCAGGAGCCCGTGGTAGCTCCAGCTGCTTGGGAACACATTCTGCCACACTTGCTCTTTCTGCATGTCTCTAGCAGCCAGAAAGCGCTGTAAAGCCCTCTTTTGCCCGAGAAAAGCAACTCTCAGGGGGACTTCTGGAACTTTGCTTGCAGCAGCACCTTGGTGTGTTTTCTGTGTTCTCCAAGTGAAAAGAAGCCTGTCAGGAGCCCGTGGTAGCTCCAGCTGCTTGGGAACACATTCTGCCACACTTGCTCTTTCTGCATGTCTCTAGCAGCCAGAAAGCCCTGTAAAGCGCTCTTTTGCCCCAGAAAAGCAACTCTCAGGGGGACTTCTGTAACTTTGCTTGCAGCAGCACCTTGGTGTGTTTTCTGTGTTCTCCAAGTGAAAAGAAGCCTGTCAGGAGCCCGTGGTAGCTCCAGCTGCTTGGGAACACATTCTGCCACACTTGCTCTTTCTGCATGTCGCTAGCAGCCAGAAAGCGCTGTAAAGCGCTCTTTTGCCCGAGAAAAGCAACTCTCAGGGGGACTTCTGTAACTTTGCTTGCAGCAGCACCTTGGTGTGTTGTCTGTGTTCTCCAAGTGAAAAGAAGCCTGTCAGGAGCCCGTGGTAGCTCCAGCTGCTTGGGAACACATTCTGCCACACTTGCTCTTTCTGCATGTCTCTAGCAGCCAGAAAGCGCTGTAATGCGCTCTTTTGCCCGAGAAAAGCAACTCTCAGGGGGACTTCTGTAACTTTGCTTGCAGCAGCACCTTGGTGTGTTTTCTGTGTTCTCCAAGTGAAAAGAAGCCTGTCAGGAGCCCATGGTAGCTGCAGCTGCTTTGGAACACATTCTGCCACACTTGCCCTTTCTGCATGTCTCTAGCAGCCAGAAAGCCCTGTAAAGCGCTCTTTTGCCCGAGAAAAGCAACTCTCAGGGGGACTTCTGTAACTTTGCTTGCAGCAGCACCTTGGTGTGTTTTCTGTGTTCTCCAAGTGAAAAGAAGCCTGTCCGGAGCCCGTGGTAGCTCCAGCTGCTTTGGAACACATTCTGCCACACTTGTTCTTTCTGCATGTCTCTAGCAGCCAGAAAGCCCTGTAAAGCGATCTTTTCTCGAGAAAAGCAACACTCAGGGGGACTTCTGTAACTTTGCTTGCAGCAGCACCTTGGGGTGTTTTCTGTGTTCTCCAAGTGAAAAGAAGCCTGTCAGGAGCCCGTGGTAGCTCCAGCTGCTTTGGAACACATTCTGCCACACTTGCTCTTTCTGCATGTCTCTAGCAGCCAGAAAGCGCTGTAAAGCCGTCCTTTGCCCGAGAAAAGCAACTCTCAGGGGGACTTCTGTAACTTTGCTTGCAGCAGCACCTTGGTGTGTTTTCTGTGTTCTCCAAGTGAAAAGAAGCCTGTCCGGAGCCCGTGGTAGCTCCAGCTGCTTTGGAACACATTCTGCCACACTTGCTCTTTCTGCATGTCTCTAGCAGCCAGAAAGCCCTGTAAAGCGCTCTTTTGCCCGAGAAAAGCAACTCTCAGGGGGACTTCTGTAACTTTGCTTGCAGCAGCACCTTGGTGTGTTTTCTGTGTTCTCCAAATGAAAATAAGCCTGTCAGGAGCCCGTGGGAGCTCCAGCTGCTTGGGAACACATTCTGCCACACTTGCTCTTTCTGCATGTCTCTAGCAGCCAGAAAGCGCTGTAAAGCGCTCTTTTCCCCGAGAAAAGCAACACTCAGGGGGACTTCTGGAACTTTGCTTGCAGCAGCACCTTGGTGTGTTTTCTGTGTTCTCCAAGTGAAAAGAAGCCTGTCAGGAGCCCGTGGTAGCTCCAGCTGCTTTGGAACACATTCTGCCACACTTGCTCTTTCTGCATGTCTCTAGCAGCCAGAAAGCCCTGTAAAGCGCTCTTTTGCCCCAGAAAAGCAACTCTCAGGGGGACTTCTGGAACTTTGCTTGCAGCAGCACCTTGGTGTGTTTTCTGTGTTCTCCAAGTGAAAAGAAGCCTGTCAGGAGCCCGTGGTAGCTCCAGCTGCTTGGGAACACATTCTGCCACACTTGCTCTTTCTGCATGTCTCTAGCAGCCAGAAAGCCCTGTAAAGCGCTCTTTTGCCCGAGAAAAGCAACTCTCAGGGGGACTTCTGTAACTTTGCTTGCAGCAGCACCTTGGTGTATTTTCTGTGTTCTCCAAGTGAAAAGAAGCCTGTCTGGAGCCCGTGGTAGCTCCAGCTGCTTGGGAACACATTCTGCCACACTTGCTCTTTCTGCATGTCTCTAGCAGCCAGAAAGCGCTGTAAAGCGCTCTTTTGCCCCAGAAAAGCAATTCTCAGGGGGACTTCTGTAACTTTGCTTGCAGCAGCACCTTGGTGTGTTGTCTGTGTTCTCCAAGTGAAAAGAAGCCTGTCAGGTGCCCGTGGTAGCTCCAGCTGCTTTGGAACACATTCTGCCACACTTGCTCTTTCTGCATGTCTCTAGCAGCCAGAAAGCGCTGTAAAGCGCTCTTTTGCCCCAGAAAAGCAACTCTCAGGGGGACTTCTGGAACTTTGCTTGCAGCAGCCCCTTGGTGTGTTTTCTGTGTTCTCCAAGTGAAAAGAAGCCTGTCAGGAGCCCGTGGTAGCTCCAGCTGCTTGGGAACACATTCTGCCACACTTGCTCTTTCTGCATGTCTCTAGCAGCCAGAAAGCGCTGTAAAGCGCTCTTTTCCCCGAGAAAAGCAACTCTCAGGGGGACTTCTGTAACTTTGCTTGCAGCAGCACCTTAGTGTGTTTTCTGTGTTCTCCAAGTGAAAAGAAGCCTGTCAGGAGCCCGTGGTAGCTCCAGCTGCTTGGGAACACATTCTGCCACACTTGCTCTTTCTGCATGTCTCTAGCAGCCAGAAAGCCCTGTAAAGCGCTCTTTTGCCCCAGAAAAGCAACTCTCAGGGGGACTTCTGTAACTTTGCTTGCAGCAGCACCTTAGTGTGTTTTCTGTGTTCTCCAAGTGAAAAGAAGCCTGTCAGGAGCCCGTGGTAGCTCCAGCTGCTTGGGAACACATTCTGCCACACTTGCTCTTTCTGCATGTCTCTAGCAGCCAGAAAGCCCTGTAAAGCGATCTTTTCTCGAGAAAAGCAACACTCAGGGGGACTTCTGTAACTTTGCTTGCAGCAGCACCTTGGGGTGTTTTCTGTGTTCTCCAAGTGAAAAGAAGCCTGTCAGGAGCCCGTGGTAGCTCCAGCTGCTTTGGAACACATTCTGCCACACTTGCTCTTTCTGCATGTCTCTAGCAGCCAGAAAGCGCTGTAAAGCCGTCTTTTGCCCGAGAAAAGCAACTCTCAGGGGGACTTCTGTAACTTTGCTTGCAGCAGCACCTTGGTGTGTTTTCTGTGTTCTCCAAGTGAAAATAAGCCTGTCCGGAGCCCGTGGTAGCTCCAGCTGCTTTGGAACACATTCTGCCACACTTGCTCTTTCTGCATGTCTCTAGCAGCCAGAAAGCCCTGTAAAGCGCTCTTTTGCCCGAGAAAAGCAACTCTCAGGGGGACTTCTGTAACTTTGCTTGCAGCAGCACCTTGGTGTGTTTTCTGTGTTCTCCAAATGAAAATAAGCCTGTCAGGAGCCCGTGGGAGCTCCAGCTGCTTGGGAACACATTCTGCCACACTTGCTCTTTCTGCATGTCTCTAGCAGCCAGAAAGCGCTGTAAAGCGCTCTTTTCCCCGAGAAAAGCAACACTCAGGGGGACTTCTGTAACTTTGCTTGCAGCAGCACCTTGGTGTGTTTTCTGTGTTCTCCAAGTGAAAAGAAGCCTGTCAGGAGCCCGTGGTAGCTCCAGCTGCTTTGGAACACATTCTGCCACACTTGCTCTTTCTGCATGTCTCTAGCAGCCAGAAAGCCCTGTAAAGCGCTCTTTTGCCTGAGAAAAGCAACTCTCAGGGGGACTTCTGTAACTTTGCTTGCAGCAGCACCTTGGTGTGTTTTCTGTGTTCTCCAAGTGAAAAGAAGCCTGTCAGGAGCCCGTGGTAGCTCCAGCTGCTTGGGAACACATTCTGCCACACTTGCTCTTTCTGCATGTCTCTAGCAGCCAGAAAGCGCTGTAAAGCGCTCTTTTGCCCGAGAAAAGCAACTCTCAGGGGGACTTCTGGAACTTTGCTTGCAGCAGCACCTTGGTGTATTTTCTGTGTTCTCCAAGTGAAAAGAAGCCTATCCGGAGCCCGTGGTAGCTCCAGCTGCTTGGGAACACATTCTGCCACACTTGCTCTTTCTGCATGTCTCTAGCAGCCAGAAAGCGCTGTAAAGCGCTCTTTTGCCCCAGAAAAGCAATTCTCAGGGGGACTTCTGTAACTTTGCTTGCAGCAGCCCCTTGGTGTGTTTTCTGTGTTCTCCAAGTGAAAAGAAGCCTGTCAGGAGCCCGTGGTAGCTCCAGCTGCTTGGGAACACATTCTGCCACACTTGCTCTTTCTGCATGTCTCTAGCAGCCAGAAAGCGCTGTAAAGCGCTCTTTTGCCCGAGAAAAGCAACTCTCAGGGGGACTTCTGTAACTTTGCTTGCAGCAGCACCTTGGTGTGTTTTCTGTGTTCTCCAAGTGAAAAGAAGCCTGTCTGGAGCCCATGGTAGCTCCAGCTGCTTGGGAACACATTCTGCCACACTTGCTCTTTCTGCATGTCTCTAGCAGCCAGAAAGCGCTGTAAAGCGCTCTTTTGCCCGAGAAAACCAACTCTCAGGGGGACTTCTGTAACTTTGCTTGCAGCAGCACCTTGGTGTATTTTCTGTGTTCTCCAAGTGAAAAGAAGCCTGTCCGGAGCCCGTGGTAGCTCCAGCTGCTTTGGAACACATTCTGCCACACTTGCTCTTTCTGCATGTCTCTAGCAGCCAGAAAGCGCTGTAAAGCGCTCTTTTGCCCCAGAAAAGCAATTCTCAGGGGGACTTCTGTAACTTTGCTTGCAGCAGCACCTTGGTGTGTTTTCTGTGTTCTCCAAGTGAAAAGAAGCCTGTCAGGCGCCCGTGGTAGCTCCAGCTGCTTTGGAACACATTCTGCCACACTTGCTCTTTCTGCATGTCTCTAGCAGCCAGAAAGCGCTGTAAAGCGCTCTTTTGCCCCAGAAAAGCAACACTTAGGGGGACTTCTGTAACTTTGCTTGCAGCAGCACCTTGGTGTGTTTTCTGTGTTCTCCAAGTGAAAAGAAGCCTGTCAGGAGCCCGTGGTAGCTCCAGCTGCTTGGGAACACATTCTGCCACACTTGCTCTTTCTGCATGTCTCTAGCAGCCAGAAAGCGCTGTAAAGCACCCTTATGCCCGAGAAAAGCAACTCTCAGGGGTACTTCTGTAACTTTGCTTGCAGCAGCACCTTGGTGTGTTTTCTGCGTTCTCCAAGTGAAAAGAAGCCTGTCAGGAGCCCGTGGTAGCTCCAGCTGCTTGGGAACACATTCTGCCACACTTGCTCTTTCTGCATGTCTCTAGCAGCCAGAAAGCCCTGTAAAGCCCTCTTTTGCCCGAGAAAAGCAACTCTCAGGGGGACTTCTGTAACTTTGCTTGCAGCAGCACCTTGGTGTGTTTTCTGTGTTCTCCAAGTGAAAAGAAGCCTGTCTGGAGCCGATGGTAGCTCCAGCTGCTTGGGAACACATTCTGCCACACTTGCTCTTTCTGCATGTCTCTAGCAGCCAGAAAGCCCTGTAAAGCGCTCTTTTGCCCGAGAAAACCAACTCTCAGGGGGACTTCTGTAACTTTGCTTGCAGCAGCCCCTTGGTGTGTTTTCTGTGTTCTCCAAGTGAAAAGAAGCCTGTCAGGAGCCCGTGGTAGCTCCAGCTGCTTGGGAACACATTCTGCCACACTTGCTCTTTCTGCATGTCTCTAGCAGCCAGAAAGCGCTGTAAAGCCGTCTTTTGCCCGAGAAAAGCAACTCTCAGGGGGACTTCTGTAACTTTGCTTGCAGCAGCACCTTAGTGTGTTTTCTGTGTTCTCCAAGTGAAAAGAAGCCTGTCAGGAGCCCGTGGTAGCTCCAGCTGCTTGGGAACACATTCTGCCACACTTGCTCTTTCTGCATGTCTCTAGCAGCCAGAAAGCCCTGTAAAGCGCTCTTTTGCCCCAGAAAAGCAACTCTCAGGGGGACTTCTGTAACTTTGCTTGCAGCAGCACCTTGGTGTGTTTTCTGTGTTCTCCAAGTGAAAAGAAGCCTGTCAGGAGCCCGTGGTAGCTCCAGCTGCTTGGGAACACATTCTGCCACACTTGCTCTTTCTGCATGTCTCTAGCAGCCAGAAAGCGCTGTAAAGCGCTCTTTTACCCGAGAAAAGCAACTCTCAGGGGGACTTCTGTAACTTTGCTTGCAGCAGCACCTTGGTGTGTTTTCTGTGTTCTCCAAGTGAAAAGAAGCCTGTCTGGAGCCCATGGTAGCTCCAGCTGCTTGGGAACACATTCTGCCACACTTGCTCTTTCTGCATGTCGCTAGCAGCCAGAAAGCGCTGTAAAGCGCTCTTTTGCCCGAGAAAACCAACTCTCAGGGGGACTTCTGTAACTTTGCTTGCAGCAGCACCTTGGTGTATTTTCTGTGTTCTCCAAGTGAAAAGAAGCCTGTCCGGAGCCCGTGGTAGCTCCAGCTGCTTTGGAACACATTCTGCCACACTTGCTCTTTCTGCATGTCTCTAGCAGCCAGAAAGCGCTGTAAAGCGCTCTTTTGCCCCAGAAAAGCAATTCTCAGGGGGACTTCTGTAACTTTGCTTGCAGCAGCACCTTGGTGTGTTGTCTGTGTTCTCCAAGTGAAAAGAAGCCTGTCAGGCGCCCGTGGTAGCTCCAACTGCTTTGGAACACATTCTGCCACACTTGCTCTTTCTGCATGTCTCTAGCAGCCAGAAAGCGCTGTAAAGCGCTCTTTTGCCCGAGAAAAGCAACTCTCAGGGGGACTTCTGGAACTTTGCTTGCAGCAGCCCCTTGGTGTGTTTTCTGTGTTCTCCAAGTGAAAAGAAGCCTGTCAGGAGCCCGTGGTAGCTCCAGCTGCTTGGGAACACATTCTGCCACACTTGCTCTTTCTGCATGTCTCTAGCAGCCAGAAAGCGCTGTAAAGCACTCTTTTGCCCGAGAAAACCAACTCTCAGGGGGACTTCTGTAACTTTGCTTGCAGCAGCACCTTGGTGTGTTTTCTGCGTTCTCCAAGTGAAAAGAAGCCTGTCAGGAGCCCGTGGTAGCTCCAGCTGCTTGGGAACACATTCTGCCACACTTGCTCTTTCTGCATGTCTCTAGCAGCCAGAAAGCCCTGTAAAGCCCTCTTTTGCCCAAGAAAAGCAACTCTCAGGGGGACTTCTGTAACTTTGCTTGCAGCAGCACCTTGGTGTGTTTTCTGTGTTCTCCAAGTGAAAAGAAGCCTGTCTGGAGCCCATGGTAGCTCCAGCTGCTTGGGAACACATTCTGCCACACTTGCTCTTTCTGCATGTCTCTAGCAGCCAGAAAGCGCTGTAAAGCGCTCTTTTGCCCGAGAAAACCAACTCTCAGGGGGACTTCTGTAACTTTGCTTGCAGCAGCCCCTTGGTGTGTTTTCTGTGTTCTCCAAGTGAAAAGAAGCCTGTCAGGAGCCCGTGGTAGCTCCAGCTGCTTGGGAACACATTCTGCCACACTTGCTCTTTCTGCATGTCTCTAGCAGCCAGAAAGCGCTGTAAAGCCCTCTTTTGCCCGAGAAAAGCAACTCTCAGGGGGACTTCTGGAACTTTGCTTGCAGCAGCACCTTGGTGTGTTTTCTGTGTTCTCCAAGTGAAAAGAAGCCTGTCAGGAGCCCGTGGTAGCTCCAGCTGCTTGGGAACACATTCTGCCACACTTGCTCTTTCTGCATGTCTCTAGCAGCCAGAAAGCCCTGTAAAGCGCTCTTTTGCCCCAGAAAAGCAACTCTCAGGGGGACTTCTGTAACTTTGCTTGCAGCAGCACCTTGGTGTGTTTTCTGTGTTCTCCAAGTGAAAAGAAGCCTGTCAGGAGCCCGTGGTAGCTCCAGCTGCTTGGGAACACATTCTGCCACACTTGCTCTTTCTGCATGTCGCTAGCAGCCAGAAAGCGCTGTAAAGCGCTCTTTTGCCCGAGAAAAGCAACTCTCAGGGGGACTTCTGTAACTTTGCTTGCAGCAGCACCTTGGTGTGTTGTCTGTGTTCTCCAAGTGAAAAGAAGCCTGTCAGGAGCCCGTGGTAGCTCCAGCTGCTTGGGAACACATTCTGCCACACTTGCTCTTTCTGCATGTCTCTAGCAGCCAGAAAGCGCTGTAATGCGCTCTTTTGCCCGAGAAAAGCAACTCTCAGGGGGACTTCTGTAACTTTGCTTGCAGCAGCACCTTGGTGTGTTTTCTGTGTTCTCCAAGTGAAAAGAAGCCTGTCAGGAGCCCATGGTAGCTGCAGCTGCTTTGGAACACATTCTGCCACACTTGCCCTTTCTGCATGTCTCTAGCAGCCAGAAAGCCCTGTAAAGCGCTCTTTTGCCCGAGAAAAGCAACTCTCAGGGGGACTTCTGTAACTTTGCTTGCAGCAGCACCTTGGTGTGTTTTCTGTGTTCTCCAAGTGAAAAGAAGCCTGTCCGGAGCCCGTGGTAGCTCCAGCTGCTTTGGAACACATTCTGCCACACTTGTTCTTTCTGCATGTCTCTAGCAGCCAGAAAGCCCTGTAAAGCGATCTTTTCTCGAGAAAAGCAACACTCAGGGGGACTTCTGTAACTTTGCTTGCAGCAGCACCTTGGGGTGTTTTCTGTGTTCTCCAAGTGAAAAGAAGCCTGTCAGGAGCCCGTGGTAGCTCCAGCTGCTTTGGAACACATTCTGCCACACTTGCTCTTTCTGCATGTCTCTAGCAGCCAGAAAGCGCTGTAAAGCCGTCCTTTGCCCGAGAAAAGCAACTCTCAGGGGGACTTCTGTAACTTTGCTTGCAGCAGCACCTTGGTGTGTTTTCTGTGTTCTCCAAGTGAAAAGAAGCCTGTCCGGAGCCCGTGGTAGCTCCAGCTGCTTTGGAACACATTCTGCCACACTTGCTCTTTCTGCATGTCTCTAGCAGCCAGAAAGCCCTGTAAAGCGCTCTTTTGCCCGAGAAAAGCAACTCTCAGGGGGACTTCTGTAACTTTGCTTGCAGCAGCACCTTGGTGTGTTTTCTGTGTTCTCCAAATGAAAATAAGCCTGTCAGGAGCCCGTGGGAGCTCCAGCTGCTTGGGAACACATTCTGCCACACTTGCTCTTTCTGCATGTCTCTAGCAGCCAGAAAGCGCTGTAAAGCGCTCTTTTCCCCGAGAAAAGCAACACTCAGGGGGACTTCTGGAACTTTGCTTGCAGCAGCACCTTGGTGTGTTTTCTGTGTTCTCCAAGTGAAAAGAAGCCTGTCAGGAGCCCGTGGTAGCTCCAGCTGCTTTGGAACACATTCTGCCACACTTGCTCTTTCTGCATGTCTCTAGCAGCCAGAAAGCCCTGTAAAGCGCTCTTTTGCCCCAGAAAAGCAACTCTCAGGGGGACTTCTGGAACTTTGCTTGCAGCAGCACCTTGGTGTGTTTTCTGTGTTCTCCAAGTGAAAAGAAGCCTGTCAGGAGCCCGTGGTAGCTCCAGCTGCTTGGGAACACATTCTGCCACACTTGCTCTTTCTGCATGTCTCTAGCAGCCAGAAAGCCCTGTAAAGCGCTCTTTTGCCCGAGAAAAGCAACTCTCAGGGGGACTTCTGTAACTTTGCTTGCAGCAGCACCTTGGTGTATTTTCTGTGTTCTCCAAGTGAAAAGAAGCCTGTCTGGAGCCCGTGGTAGCTCCAGCTGCTTGGGAACACATTCTGCCACACTTGCTCTTTCTGCATGTCTCTAGCAGCCAGAAAGCGCTGTAAAGCGCTCTTTTGCCCCAGAAAAGCAATTCTCAGGGGGACTTCTGTAACTTTGCTTGCAGCAGCACCTTGGTGTGTTGTCTGTGTTCTCCAAGTGAAAATAAGCCTGTCAGGCGCCCGTGGTAGCTCCAGCTGCTTTGGAACACATTCTGCCACACTTGCTCTTTCTGCATGTCTCTAGCAGCCAGAAAGCGCTGTAAAGCGCTCTTTTGCCCCAGAAAAGCAACTCTCAGGGGGACTTCTGGAACTTTGCTTGCAGCAGCCCCTTGGTGTGTTTTCTGTGTTCTCCAAGTGAAAAGAAGCCTGTCAGGAGCCCGTGGTAGCTCCAGCTGCTTGGGAACACATTCTGCCACACTTGCTCTTTCTGCATGTCTCTAGCAGCCAGAAAGCGCTGTAAAGCGCTCTTTTCCCCGAGAAAAGCAACTCTCAGGGGGACTTCTGTAACTTTGCTTGCAGCAGCACCTTAGTGTGTTTTCTGTGTTCTCCAAGTGAAAAGAAGCCTGTCAGGAGCCCGTGGTAGCTCCAGCTGCTTGGGAACACATTCTGCCACACTTGCTCTTTCTGCATGTCTCTAGCAGCCAGAAAGCCCTGTAAAGCGCTCTTTTGCCCCAGAAAAGCAACTCTCAGGGGGACTTCTGTAACTTTGCTTGCAGCAGCACCTTAGTGTGTTTTCTGTGTTCTCCAAGTGAAAAGAAGCCTGTCAGGAGCCCGTGGTAGCTCCAGCTGCTTGGGAACACATTCTGCCACACTTGCTCTTTCTGCATGTCTCTAGCAGCCAGAAAGCGCTGTAAAGCGCTCTTTTCCCCGAGAAAAGCAACTCTCAGGGGGACTTCTGTAACTTTGCTTGCAGCAGCACCTTAGTGTGTTTTCTGTGTTCTCCAAGTGAAAAGAAGCCTGTCAGGAGCCCGTGGTAGCTCCAGCTGCTTGGGAACACATTCTGCCACACTTGCTCTTTCTGCATGTCTCTAGAAGCCAGAAAGCCCTGTAAAGCGCTCTTTTGCCCGAGAAAAGCAACTCTCAGGGGGACTTCTGTAACTTTGCTTGCAGCAGCACCTTGGTGTGTTTTCTGTGTTCTCCAAGTGAAAAGAAGCCTGTCAGGAGCCCGTGGTAGCTCCAGCTGCTTGGGAACACATTCTGCCACACTTGCTCTTTCTGCATGTCTCTAGCAGCCAGAAAGCGCTGTAAAGCGCTCTTTTGCCTGAGAAAAGCAACTCTCAGGGGGACTTCTGTAACTTTGCTTGCAGCAGCACCTTGGTGTGTTTTCTGTGTTCTCCAAGTGAAAAGAAGCCTGTCAGGAGCCCGTGGTAGCTCCAGCTGCTTGGGAACACATTCTGCCACACTTGCTCTTTCTGCATGTCTCTAGCAGCCAGAAAGCGCTGTAAAGCGCTCTTTTGCCCCAGAAAAGCAACTCTCAGGGGGACTTCTGGAACTTTGCTTGCAGCAGCCCCTTGGTGTGTTTTCTGTGTTCTCCAAGTGAAAAGAAGCCTGTCAGGAGCCCGTGGTAGCTCCAGCTGCTTTGGAACACATTCTGCCACACTTGCTCTTTCTGCATGTCTCTAGCAGCCAGAAAGCGCTGTAAAGCCGTCTTTTGCCCGAGAAAAGCAACTCTCAGGGGGACTTCTGTAACTTTGCTTGCAGCAGCACCTTGGTGTGTTTTCTGTGTTCTCCAAGTGAAAATAAGCCTGTCCGGAGCCCGTGGTAGCTCCAGCTGCTTTGGAACACATTCTGCCACACTTGCTCTTTCTGCATGTCTCTAGCAGCCAGAAAGCCCTGTAAAGCGCTCTTTTGCCCGAGAAAAGCAACTCTCAGGGGGACTTCTGTAACTTTGCTTGCAGCAGCACCTTGGTGTGTTTTCTGTGTTCTCCAAGTGAAAAGAAGCCTGTCTGGAGCCCATGGTAGCTCCAGCTGCTTTGGAACACATTCTGCCACACTTGCTCTTTCTGCATGTCTCTAGCAGCCAGAAAGCGCTGTAAAGCGCTCTTTTGCCCGAGAAAACCAACTCTCAGGGGGACTTCTGTAACTTTGCTTGCAGCAGCCCCTTGGTGTGTTTTCTGTGTTCTCCAAGTGAAAAGAAGCCTGTCAGGAGCCCGTGGTAGCTCTAGCTGCTTGGGAACACATTCTGCCACACTTGCTCTTTCTGCATGTCTCTAGCAGCCAGAAAGCCCTGTAAAGCGCTCTTTTCCCCGAGAAAAGCAACTCTCAGGGGGACTTCTGTAACTTTGCTTGCAGCAGCACCTTAGTGTGTTTTCTGTGTTCTCCAAGTGAAAAGAAGCCTGTCAGGAGCCCGTGGTAGCTCCAGCTGCTTGGGAACACATTCTGCCACACTTGCTCTTTCTGCATGTCTCTAGCAGCCAGAAAGCCCTGTAAAGCGCTCTTTTGCCCCAGAAAAGCAACTCTCAGGGGGACTTCTGTAACTTTGCTTGCAGCAGCACCTTGGTGTGTTTTCTGTGTTCTCCAAGTGAAAAGAAGCCTGTCCGGAGCCCGTGGTAGCTCCAGCTGCTTGGGAACACATTCTGCCACACTTGCTCTTTCTGCATGTCTCTAGCAGCCAGAAAGCCCTGTAAAGCGCTCTTTTCCCCAGAAAAGCAACACTCAGGGGGACTTCTGTAACTTTGCTTGCAGCAGCACCTTGGGGTGTTTTCTGTGTTCTCCAAGTGAAAAGAAGCCTGTCAGGAGCCCGTGGTAGCTTCAGCTGCTTTGGAACACATTCTGCCACACTTGCTCTTTCTGCATGTCTCTAGCAGCCAGAAAGCGCTGTAAAGCCGTCTTTTGCCCGAGAAAAGCAACTCTCAGGGGGACTTCTGTAACTTTGCTTGCAGCAGCACCTTGGTGTGTTTTCTGTGTTCTCCAAGTGAAAAGAAGCCTGTCCGGAGCCCGTGGTAGCTCCAGCTGCTTTGGAACACATTCTGCCACACTTGCTCTTTCTGCATGTCTCTAGCAGCCAGAAAGCCCTGTAAAGCGCTCTTTTGCCCGAGAAAAGCAACTCTCAGGGGGACTTCTGTAACTTTGCTTGCAGCAGCACCTTGGTGTGTTTTCTGTGTTCTCCAAATGAAAATAAGCCTGTCAGGAGCCCGTGGGAGCTCCAGCTGCTTGGGAACACATTCTGCCACACTTGCTCTTTCTGCATGTCTCTAGCAGCCAGAAAGCCGTGTAAAGCGCTCTTTTCCCCGAGAAAAGCAACACTCAGGGGGACTTCTGGAACTTTGCTTGCAGCAGCACCTTGGTGTGTTTTCTGTGTTCTCCAAGTGAAAAGAAGCCTGTCAGGAGCCCGTGGTAGCTCCAGCTGCTTTGGAACACATTCTGCCACACTTGCTCTTTCTGCATGTCTCTAGCAGCCAGAAAGCCCTGTAAAGCGCTCTTTTGCCTGAGAAAAGCAACTCTCAGGGGGACTTCTGTAACTTTGCTTGCAGCAGCACCTTGGTGTGTTTTCTGTGTTCTCCAAGTGAAAAGAAGCCTGTCAGGAGCCCGTGGTAGCTCCAGCTGCTTTGGAACACATTCTGCCACACTTGCTCTTTCTGCATGTCGCTAGCAGCCAGAAAGCGCTGTAAAGCGCTCTTTTGCCCGAGAAAAGCAACTCTCAGGGGGACTTCTGTAACTTTGCTTGCAGCAGCACCTTGGTGTGTTGTCTGTGTTCTCCAAGTGAAAAGAAGCCTGTCAGGAGCCCGTGGTAGCTCTAGCTGCTTGGGAACACATTCTGCCACACTTGCTCTTTCTGCATGTCTCTAGCAGCCAGAAAGCGCTGTAATGCGCTCTTTTGCCCGAGAAAAGCAACTCTCAGGGGGACTTCTGTAACTTTGCTTGCAGCAGCACCTTGGTGTGTTTTCTGTGTTCTCCAAGTGAAAAGAAGCCTGTCAGGAGCCCGTGGTAGCTGCAGCTGCTTTGGAACACATTCTGCCACACTTGCCCTTTCTGCATGTCTCTAGCAGCCAGAAAGCCCTGTAAAGCGCTCTTTTGCCCGAGAAAAGCAACTCTCAGGGGGACTTCTGTAACTTTGCTTGCAGCAGCACCTTGGTGTGTTTTCTGTGTTCTCCAAGTGAAAAGAAGCCTGTCAGGAGCCCGTGGTAGCTCCAGCTGCTTGGGAACACATTCTGCCACACTTGCTCTTTCTGCATGTCTCTAGCAGCCAGAAAGCCCTGTAAAGCGCTCTTTTGCCCGAGAAAAGCAACTCTCAGGGGGACTTCTGTAACTTTGCTTGCAGCAGCACCTTGGTGTGTTTTCTCTGTTCTCCAAGTGAAAAGAAGCCTGTCAGGAGCCCGTGGTAGCTCCAGCTGCTTGGGAACACATTCTGCCACACTTGCTCTTTCTGCATGTCTCTAGCAGCCAGAAAGCGCTGTAAAGCGCTCTTTTGCCCGAGAAAAGCAACTCTCAGGGGGACTTCTGTAACTTTGCTTGCAGCAGCACCTTGGTGTGTTTTCTGCGTTCTCCAAGTGAAAAGAAGCCTGTCAGGAGCCCGTGGTAGCTCCAGCTGCTTTAGAACACATTCTGCCACACTTGCTCTTTCTGCATGTCTCTAGCAGCCAGAAAGCACGTTAAGCTCTCTTTTGCCAAGAAAAGCAACTCTGCACACAGAGCTTGGCGCCTCTCAGGGGGACTTCTGTAACTTTGCTTGCAGCAGCACCTTGGTGTGTTTTCTGTGTTCTCCAAGTGAAAAGAAGCCTGTCAGGAGCCCGTGGTAGCTCCAGCTGCTTTGGAACACATTCTGCCACACTTGCTCTTTCTGCATGTCTCTAGCAGCCAGAAAGCGCTGTAAAGCCCTCTTTTACCAAGAAAAGCAACTCTGCACACAGAGCTTGGGGCCTCTCAGGGGGACTTCTGTAACTTTGCTTGCAGCAGCACCTTGGTGTGTTTTCTGTGTTCTCCAAGTGAAAAGAAGCCTGTCAGGAGCCCGTGGTAGCTCCAGCTGATTGGGAACACATTCTGCCACACTTGCTCTTTCTGCATGTCTCTAGCAGCCAGAAAGCGCTGTAAAGCCCTCTTTTGCCCGAGAAAAGCAACTCTCAGGGGGACTTCTGTAACTTTGCTTGCAGCAGCACCTTGGTGTGTTTTCTGTGTTCTCCAAGTGAAAAGAAGCCTGTCCGGAGCCCGTGGTAGCTCCAGCTGCTTGGGAACACATTCTGCCACACTTGCTCTTTCTGCATGTCTCTAGCAGCCAGAAAGCCCTGTAAAGCACTCTTTTGCCCGAGAAAAGCAACTCTCAGGGGGACTTCTGTAACTTTGCTTGCAGCAGCACCTTGGTGTGTTTTCTGTGTTCTCCAAGTGAAAAGAAGCCTGTCAGGAGCCCGTGGTAGCTCCAGCTGATTGGGAACACATTCTGCCACACTTGCTCTTTCTGCATGTCGCTAGCAGCCAGAAAGCGCTGTAAAGCGCTCTTTTGCCCGAGAAAAGCAACTCTCAGGGGGACTTCTGTAACTTTGCTTGCAGCAGCACCTTGGTGTGTTTTCTGTGTTCTCCAAGTGAAAAGAAGCCTGTCAGGAGCCCGTGGTAGCTCCAGCTGCTTTGGAACACATTCTGCCACACTTGCTCTTTCTGCATGTCTCTAGCAGCCAGAAAGCACTTTAAGCTCTCTTTTGCCAAGAAAAGCAACTCTGCACACAGAGCTTGGCGCCTCTCACGGGGGGGTTCTGTAACTTTGCTTGCAGCAGCACCTTGGGGTGTTTTCTGTGTTCTCCAAGTGAAAAGAAGCCTGTCAGGAGCCCGTGGTAGCTCCAGCTGCTTTGGAACACATTCTGCCACACTTGCTCTTTCTGCATGTCTCTAGCAGCCAGAAAGCGCTGTAAAGCCCTCTTTTACCAAGAAAAGCAACTCTGCACACAGAGCTTGGCGCCTCTCACGGGGGGGTTCTGTAACTTTGCTTGCAGCAGCACCTTGGGGTGTTTTCTGTGTTCTCCAAGTGAAAAGAAGCCTGTCAGGAGCCCGTGGTAGCTCCAGCTGATTGGGAACACATTCTGCCACACTTGCTCTTTCTGCATGTCTCTAGCAGCCAGAAAGCGCTGTAAAGCGCTCTTTTGCCCGAGAAAAGCAACTCTCAGGGGGACTTCTGTAACTTTGCTTGCAGCAGCACCTTGGTGTGTTTTCTGTGTTCTCCAAGTGAAAAGAAGCCTGTCAGGAGCCCGTGGTAGCTCCAGCTGCTTTGGAACACATTCTGCCACACTTGCTCTTTCTGCATGTCTCTAGCAGCCAGAAAGCGCTGTAAAGCCCTCTTTTACCAAGAAAAGCAACTCTGCACACAGAGCTTGGCGCCTCTCAGGGGGACTTCTGTAACTTTGCTTGCAGCAGCACCTTGGTGTGTTTTCTGTGTTCTCCAAGTGAAAAGAAGCCTGTCAGGAGCCCGTGGTAGCTCCAGCTGATTGGGAACACATTCTGCCACACTTGCTCTTTCTGCATGTCTCTAGCAGCCAGAAAGCGCTGTAAAGCCCTCTTTTGCCCGAGAAAAGCAACTCTCAGGGGGACTTCTGTAACTTTGCTTGCAGCAGCACCTTGGTGTGTTTTCTGTGTTCTCCAAGTGAAAAGAAGCCTGTCAGGAGCCCGTGGTAGCTCCAGCTGCTTTGGAACACATTCTGCCACACTTGCTCTTTCTGCATGTCTCTAGCAGCCAGAAAGCACGTTAAGCTCTCTTTTGCCAAGAAAAGCAACTCTGCACACAGAGCTTGGCGCCTCTCAGGGGGACTTCTGTAACTTTGCTTGCAGCAGCACCTTGGTGTGTTTTCTGTGTTCTCCAAGTGAAAAGAAGCCTGTCAGGAGCCCGTGGTAGCTCCAGCGGCTTTGGAACACATTCTGCCACACTTGCTCTTTCTGCATGTCTCTAGCAGCCAGAAAGCACTTTAAGCTCTCTTTTGCCAAGAAAAGCAACTCTGCACACAGAGCTTGGCGCCTCTCACGGGGGGGTTCTGTAACTTTGCTTGCAGCAGCACCTTGGGGTGTTTTCTGTGTTCTCCAAGTGAAAAGAAGCCTGTCAGGAGCCCGTGGTAGCTCCAGCTGCTTTGGAACACATTCTGCCACACTTGCTCTTTCTGCATGTCTCTAGCAGCCAGAAAGCGCTGTAAAGCCCTCTTTTACCAAGAAAAGCAACTCTGCACACAGAGCTTGGGGCCTCTCAGGGGGACTTCTGTAACTTTGCTTGCAGCAGCACCTTGGTGTGTTTTCTGTGTTCTCCAAGTGAAAAGAAGCCTGTCAGGAGCCCGTGGTAGCTCCAGCTGCTTTGGAACACATTCTGCCACACTTGCTCTTTCTGCATGTCTCTAGCAGCCAGAAAGCACTTTAAGCTCTCTTTTGCCAAGAAAAGCAACTCTGCACACAGAGCTTGGGGCCTCTCAGGGGGACTTCTGTAACTTTGCTTGCAGCAGCACCTTGGGGTGTTTTCTGTGTTCTCCAAGTGAAAAGAAGCCTGTCAGGAGCCCGTGGTAGCTCCAGCTGCTTTGGAACACATTCTGCCACACTTGCTCTTTCTGCATGTCTCTAGAAGCCAGAAAGCCCTGTAAAGCGCTCTTTTGCCCGAGAAAAGCAACTCTCAGGGGGACTTCTGTAACTTTGCTTGCAGCAGCACCTTGGTGTGTTTTCTGTGTTCTCCAAGTGAAAAGAAGCCTGTCAGGAGCCCGTGGTAGCTCCAGCTGCTTTGGAACACATTCTGCCACACTTGCCCTTTCTGCATGTCTCTAGCAGCCAGAAAGCCCTGTAAAGCGCTCTTTTGCCCGAGAAAAGCAACTCTCAGGGGGACTTCTGTAACTTTGCTTGCAGCAGCACCTTGGTGTGTTTTCTGTGTTCTCCAAGTGAAAAGAAGCCTGTCAGGAGCCCGTGGTAGCTCCAGCTGCTTTGGAACACATTCTGCCACACTTGCTCTTTCTGCATGTCTCTAGCAGCCAGAAAGCGCTGTAAAGCGCTCTTTTGCCCGAGAAAAGCAACTCTCAGGGGGACTTCTGTAACTTTGCTTGCAGCAGCACCTTGGTGTGTTTTCTGTGTTCTCCAAGTGAAAAGAAGCCTGTCAGGAGCCCGTGGTAGCTCTAGCTGCTTGGGAACACATTCTGCCACACTTGCTCTTTCTGCATGTCTCTAGCAGCCAGAAAGCGCTGTAATGCGCTCTTTTGCCCGAGAAAAGCAACTCTCAGGGGGACTTCTGTAACTTTGCTTGCAGCAGCACCTTGGTGTGTTTTCTGTGTTCTCCAAGTGAAAAGAAGCCTGTCAGGAGCCCGTGGTAGCTCCAGCTGCTTTGG
This sequence comes from Zosterops lateralis, assembly GCF_965231275.1. NCBI lineage: Eukaryota > Metazoa > Chordata > Aves > Passeriformes > Zosteropidae > Zosterops > Zosterops lateralis. The sequence continues at coordinate 74,349 of NW_028154519.1, forward strand.
AACACATTCTGCCACACTTGCCCTTTCTGCATGTCTCTAGCAGCCAGAAAGCCCTGTAAAGCGCTCTTTTGCCCGAGAAAAGCAACTCTCAGGGGGACTTCTGTAACTTTGCTTGCAGCAGCACCTTGGTGTGTTTTCTGTGTTCTCCAAGTGAAAAGAAGCCTGTCAGGAGCCCGTGGTAGCTCCAGCTGCTTGGGAACACATTCTGCCACACTTGCTCTTTCTGCATGTCTCTAGCAGCCAGAAAGCCCTGTAAAGCGCTCTTTTCCCCGAGAAAAGCAACTCTCAGGGGGACTTCTGTAACTTTGCTTGCAGCAGCACCTTGGTGTGTTTTCTGTGTTCTCCAAGTGAAAAGAAGCCTGTCAGGAGCCCGTGGTAGCTCCAGCTGCTTTGGAACACATTCTGCCACACTTGCTCTTTCTGCATGTCTCTAGCAGCCAGAAAGCGCTGTAAAGCCCTCTTTTACCAAGAAAAGCAACTCTGCACACAGAGCTTGGGGCCTCTCAGGGGGACTTCTGTAACTTTGCTTGCAGCAGCACCTTGGTGTGTTTTCTGTGTTCTCCAAGTGAAAAGAAGCCTGTCAGGAGCCCGTGGTAGCTCCAGCTGATTGGGAACACATTCTGCCACACTTGCTCTTTCTGCATGTCTCTAGCAGCCAGAAAGCGCTGTAAAGCCCTCTTTTGCCCGAGAAAAGCAACTCTCAGGGGGACTTCTGTAACTTTGCTTGCAGCAGCACCTTGGTGTGTTTTCTGTGTTCTCCAAGTGAAAAGAAGCCTGTCCGGAGCCCGTGGTAGCTCCAGCTGCTTGGGAACACATTCTGCCACACTTGCTCTTTCTGCATGTCTCTAGCAGCCAGAAAGCCCTGTAAAGCACTCTTTTGCCCGAGAAAAGCAACTCTCAGGGGGACTTCTGTAACTTTGCTTGCAGCAGCACCTTGGTGTGTTTTCTGTGTTCTCCAAGTGAAAAGAAGCCTGTCAGGAGCCCGTGGTAGCTCCAGCTGATTGGGAACACATTCTGCCACACTTGCTCTTTCTGCATGTCGCTAGCAGCCAGAAAGCGCTGTAAAGCGCTCTTTTGCCCGAGAAAAGCAACTCTCAGGGGGACTTCTGTAACTTTGCTTGCAGCAGCACCTTGGTGTGTTTTCTGTGTTCTCCAAGTGAAAAGAAGCCTGTCAGGAGCCCGTGGTAGCTCCAGCTGCTTTGGAACACATTCTGCCACACTTGCTCTTTCTGCATGTCTCTAGCAGCCAGAAAGCACTTTAAGCTCTCTTTTGCCAAGAAAAGCAACTCTGCACACAGAGCTTGGCGCCTCTCACGGGGGGGTTCTGTAACTTTGCTTGCAGCAGCACCTTGGGGTGTTTTCTGTGTTCTCCAAGTGAAAAGAAGCCTGTCAGGAGCCCGTGGTAGCTCCAGCTGCTTTGGAACACATTCTGCCACACTTGCTCTTTCTGCATGTCTCTAGCAGCCAGAAAGCGCTGTAAAGCCCTCTTTTACCAAGAAAAGCAACTCTGCACACAGAGCTTGGCGCCTCTCACGGGGGGGTTCTGTAACTTTGCTTGCAGCAGCACCTTGGGGTGTTTTCTGTGTTCTCCAAGTGAAAAGAAGCCTGTCAGGAGCCCGTGGTAGCTCCAGCTGCTTTGGAACACATTCTGCCACACTTGCTCTTTCTGCATGTCTCTAGCAGCCAGAAAGCGCTGTAAAGCGCTCTTTTGCCCGAGAAAAGCAACTCTCAGGGGGACTTCTGTAACTTTGCTTGCAGCAGCACCTTGGTGTGTTTTCTGTGTTCTCCAAGTGAAAAGAAGCCTGTCAGGAGCCCGTGGTAGCTCCAGCTGCTTTGGAACACATTCTGCCACACTTGCTCTTTCTGCATGTCTCTAGCAGCCAGAAAGCGCTGTAAAGCCCTCTTTTACCAAGAAAAGCAACTCTGCACACAGAGCTTGGCGCCTCTCAGGGGGACTTCTGTAACTTTGCTTGCAGCAGCACCTTGGTGTGTTTTCTGTGTTCTCCAAGTGAAAAGAAGCCTGTCAGGAGCCCGTGGTAGCTCCAGCTGATTGGGAACACATTCTGCCACACTTGCTCTTTCTGCATGTCTCTAGCAGCCAGAAAGCGCTGTAAAGCCCTCTTTTGCCCGAGAAAAGCAACTCTCAGGGGGACTTCTGTAACTTTGCTTGCAGCAGCACCTTGGTGTGTTTTCTGTGTTCTCCAAGTGAAAAGAAGCCTGTCAGGAGCCCGTGGTAGCTCCAGCTGCTTTGGAACACATTCTGCCACACTTGCTCTTTCTGCATGTCTCTAGCAGCCAGAAAGCCCTGTAAAGCGCTCTTTTGCCCGAGAAAAGCAACTCTCAGGGGGACTTCTGTAACTTTGCTTGCAGCAGCACCTTGGTGTGTTTTCTGTGTTCTCCAAGTGAAAAGAAGCCTGTCAGGAGCCCGTGGTAGCTCCAGCTGCTTTGGAACACATTCTGCCACACTTGCTCTTTCTGCATGTCGCTAGCAGCCAGAAAGCGCTGTAAAGCGCTCTTTTGCCCGAGAAAACCAACTCTCAGGGGGACTTCTGTAACTTTGCTTGCAGCAGCACCTTGGTGTGTTGTCTGTGTTCTCCAAGTGAAAAGAAGCCTGTCAGGAGCCCGTGGTAGCTCTAGCTGCTTGGGAACACATTCTGCCACACTTGCTCTTTCTGCATGTCTCTAGCAGCCAGAAAGCGCTGTAATGCGCTCTTTTGCCCGAGAAAAGCAACTCTCAGGGGGACTTCTGTAACTTTGCTTGCAGCAGCACCTTGGTGTGTTTTCTGTGTTCTCCAAGTGAAAAGAAGCCTGTCAGGAGCCCGTGGTAGCTGCAGCTGCTTTGGAACACATTCTGCCACACTTGCTCTTTCTGCATGTCTCTAGCAGCCAGAAAGCGCTGTAAAGCCCTCTTTTGCCCGAGAAAAGCAACTCTCAGGGGGACTTCTGTAACTTTGCTTGCAGCAGCACCTTGGTGTGTTTTCTGTGTTCTCCAAGTGAAAAGAAGCCTGTCCGGAGCCCGTGGTAGCTCCAGCTGCTTTGGAACACATTCTGCCACACTTGCTCTTTCTGCATGTCTCTAGCAGCCAGAAAGCCCTGTAAAGCGCTCTTTTGCCCGAGAAAAGCAACTCTCAGGGGGACTTCTGTAACTTTGCTTGCAGCAGCACCTTGGTGTATTTTCTGTGTTCTCCAAGTGAAAAGAAGCCTGTCCGGAGCCCGTGGTAGCTCCAGCTGATTGGGAACACATTCTGCCACACTTGCTCTTTCTGCATGTCTCTAGCAGCCAGAAAGCGCTGTAAAGCGCTCTTTTGCCCCAGAAAAGCAATTCTCAGGGGGACTTCTGTAACTTTGCTTGCAGCAGCACCTTGGTGTGTTGTCTGTGTTCTCCAAGTGAAAAGAAGCCTGTCAGGCGCCCGTGGTAGCTCCAGCTGCTTTGGAACACATTCTGCCACACTTGCTCTTTCTGCATGTCTCTAGCAGCCAGAAAGCGCTGTAAAGCGCTCTTTTGCCCCAGAAAAGCAACACTTAGGGGGACTTCTGTAACTTTGCTTGCAGCAGCCCCTTGGGGTGTTTTCTGTGTTCTCCAAGTGAAAAGAAGCCTGTCAGGAGCCCGTGGTAGCTCCAGCTGCTTGGGAACACATTCTGCCACACTTGCTCTTTCTGCATGTCTCTAGCAGCCAGAAAGCGCTGTAAAGCGCTCTTTTGCCCGAGAAAACCAACTCTCAGGGGGACTTCTGTAACTTTGCTTGCAGCAGCCCCTTGGTGTGTTTTCTGCGTTCTCCAAGTGAAAAGAAGCCTGTCAGGAGCCCGTGGTAGCTCCAGCTGCTTTGGAACACATTCTGCCACACTTGCTCTTTCTGCATGTCTCTAGCAGCCAGAAAGCCCTGTAAAGCGCTCTTTTGCCCGAGAAAAGCAACTCTCAGGGGGACTTCTGTAACTTTGCTTGCAGCAGCACCTTGGTGTGTTTTCTGTGTTTCTCCAAGTGAAAAGAAGCCTGTCTGGAGCCCATGGTAGCTCCAGCTGCTTTGGAACACATTCTGCCACACTTGCTCTTTCTGCATGTCTCTAGCAGCCAGAAAGCGCTGTAAAGCGCTCTTTTGCCCGAGAAAACCAACTCTCAGGGGGACTTCTGTAACTTTGCTTGCAGCAGCCCCTTGGTGTGTTTTCTGTGTTCTCCAAGTGAAAAGAAGCCTGTCAGGAGCCCGTGGTAGCTCCAGCTGCTTGGGAACACATTCTGCCACACTTGCTCTTTAAGCGCTGTAAAGCGCTCTTTTCCCCGAGAAAAAGCAACTCTCAGGGGGGACTTCTGTAACTTTGCTTGCAGCAGCACCTTAGTGTGTTTTCTGTGTTCTCCAAGTGAAAAGAAGCCTGTCAGGAGCCCGTGGTAGCTCCAGCTGCTTGGGAACACATTCTGCCACACTTGCTCTTTCTGCATGTCTCTAGCAGCCAGAAAGCCCTGTAAAGCGCTCTTTTGCCCGAGAAAAGCAACTCTCAGGGGGACTTCTGGAACTTTGCTTGCAGCAGCACCTTGGTGTGTTTTTCTGTGTTCTCCAAGTGAAAAGAAGCCTGTCAGGAGCCCGTGGTAGCTCCAGCTGCTTGGGAAACACATTCTGCCACACTTGCTCTTTCTGCATGTCTCTAGCAGCCAGAAAGCCCTGTAAAGCGCTCTTTTGCCCCAGAAAAGCAACTCTCAGGGGGACTTCTGTAACTTTGCTTGCAGCAGCACCTTGGTGTGTTTTCTGTGTTCTCCAAGTGAAAAGAAGCCTGTCAGGAGCCCGTGGTAGCTCCAGCTGCTTGGGAAACACATTCTGCCACACTTGCTCTTTCTGCATGTCGCTAGCAGCCAGAAAGCGCTGTAAAGCGCTCTTTTGCCCGAGAAAAGCAACTCTCAGGGGGACTTCTGTAACTTTGCTTGCAGCAGCACCTTGGTGTGTTGTCTGTGTTCTCCAAGTGAAAAGAAGCCTGTCAGGAGCCCGTGGTAGCTCCAGCTGCTTGGGAACACATTCTGCCACACTTGCTCTTTCTGCATGTCTCTAGCAGCCAGAAAGCGCTGTAAAGCGCTCTTTTGCCCCAGAAAAGCAACACTCAGGGGGACTTCTGGAACTTTGCTTGCAGCAGCACCTTAGTGTGTTTTTCTGTGTTCTCCAAGTGAAAAGAAGCCTGTCAGGAGCCCGTGGTAGCTCCAGCTGCTTGGGAACACATTCTGCCACACTTGCTCTTTCTGCATGTCTCTAGCAGCCAGAAAGCCCTGTAAAGCGCTCTTTTGCCCGAGAAAAGCAACTCTCAGGGGGGACTTCTGTAACTTTGCTTGCAGCAGCACCTTGGTGTGTTTTCTGTGTTCTCCAAGTGAAAAGAAGCCTGTCAGGAGCCCGTGGTAGCTCCAGCTGCTTGGGAACACATTCTGCCACACTTGCTCTTTCTGCATGTCGCTAGCAGCCAGAAAGCGCTGTAAAGCGCTCTTTTGCCCGAGAAAAGCAACTCTCAGGGGGACTTCTGTAACTTTGCTTGCAGCAGCACCTTGGTGTGTTGTCTGTGTTCTCCAAGTGAAAAGAAGCCTGTCAGGAGCCCGTGGTAGCTCCAGCTGCTTGGGAACACATTCTGCCCCCACTTGCTCTTTCTGCATGTCTCTAGCAGCCAGAAAGCGCTGTAAAGCGCTCTTTTGCCCGAGAAAAGCAACTCTCAGGGGGACTTCTGTAACTTTGCTTGCAGCAGCACCTTGGTGTGTTGTCTGTGTTCTCCAAGTGAAAAGAAGCCTGTCAGGAGCCCGTGGTAGCTCTAGCTGCTTGGGAACACATTCTGCCACACTTGCTCTTTCTGCATGTCTCTAGCAGCCAGAAAAGCGCTGTAATGCGCTCTTTTGCCCGAGAAAAGCAACTCTCAGGGGGACTTCTGTAACTTTGCTTGCAGCAGCACCTTGGTGTGTTTTTCTGCGTTCTCCAAGTGAAAAGAAGCCTGTCAGGAGCCCGTGGTAGCTCCAGCTGCTTTGGAACACATTCTGCCACACTTGCCCTTTCTGCATGTCTCTAGCAGCCAGAAAGCCCTGTAAAGCGCTCTTTTGCCCGAGAAAAGCAACTCTCAGGGGGACTTCTGGAACTTTGCTTGCAGCAGCACCTTGGTGTGTTTTTCTGTGTTCTCCAAGTGAAAAGAAGCCTGTCAGGAGCCCGTGGTAGCTCCAGCTGCTTGGGAACACATTCTGCCACACTTGCTCTTTCTGCATGTCTCTAGCAGCCAGAAAGCGCTGTAAAGCGCTCTTTTGCCCGAGAAAAAGCAACTCTCAGGGGGACTTCTGTAACTTTGCTTGCAGCAGCACCTTGGTGTGTTTTTCTGTGTTCTCCAAGTGAAAAGAAGCCTGTCAGGAGCCCGTGGTAGCTCCAGCTGCTTGGGAACACATTCTGCCACACTTGCTCTTTCTGCATGTCTCTAGCAGCCAGAAAGCGCTGTAAAGCGCTCTTTTGCCCGAGAAAAGCAACTCTCAGGGGGGACTTCTGTAACTTTGCTTGCAGCAGCACCTTGGTGTGTTTTTCTGCGTTCTCCAAGTGAAAAGAAGCCTGTCAGGCGCCCGTGGTAGCTCCAGCTGCTTGGGAACACATTCTGCCACACTTGCTCTTTCTGCATGTCTCTACATGTCTCTAGCAGCCAGAAAGCGCTGTAATGCGCTCTTTTGCCCGAGAAAAGCAACACTCAGGGGACTTCTGGAACTTTGCTTGCAGCAGCACCTTAGTGTGTTTTCTGTGTTCTCCAAGTGAAAAGAAGCCTGTCAGGAGCCCGTGGTAGCCAGCTGCTTGGGAACACATTCTGCCACACTTGCTCTTTCTGCATGTCTCTAGCAGCCAGAAAGCCCTGTAAAGCGCTCTTTTGCCCGAGAAAAGCAACTCTCAGGGGGACTTCTGTAACTTTGCTTGCAGCAGCACCTTGGTGTGTTTTCTGTGTTCTCCAAGTGAAAAGAAGCCTGTCAGGAGCCCGTGGTAGCTCCAGCTGCTTGGGAACACATTCTGCCACACTTGCTCTTTCTGCATGTCTCTAGCAGCCAGAAAGCCCTGTAAAGCGCTCTTTTGCCCCAGAAAAGCAACTCTCAGGGGGACTTCTGTAACTTTGCTTGCAGCAGCACCTTGGTGTGTTTTCTGTGTTCTCCAAGTGAAAAGAAGCCTGTCAGGAGCCCGTGGTAGCTCCAGCTGCTTGGGAACACATTCTGCCACACTTGCTCTTTCTGCATGTCTCTAGCAGCCAGAAAGCCCTGTAAAGCGCTCTTTTGCCCCAGAAAAGCAACTCTCAGGGGGACTTCTGTAACTTTGCTTGCAGCAGCACCTTGGTGTGTTTTCTGTGTTCTCCAAGTGAAAAGAAGCCTGTCAGGAGCCCGTGGTAGCTCCAGCTGCTTGGGAACACATTCTGCCACACTTGCTCTTTCTGCAGGTCGCTAGCAGCCAGAAAGCGCTGTAAAGCGCTCTTTTGCCCGAGAAAAGCAACTCTCAGGGGGACTTCTGTAACTTTGCTTGCAGCAGCCCCTTGGTGTGTTTTCTGTGTTCTCCAAGTGAAAAGAAGCCTGTCAGGAGCCCGTGGTAGCTCCAGCTGCTTGGGAACACATTCTGCCACACTTGCTCTTTCTGCATGTCTCTAGCAGCCAGAAAGCGCTGTAAAGCGCTCTTTTGCCCGAGAAAACCAACTCTCAGGGGGACTTCTGTAACTTTGCTTGCAGCAGCACCTTGGTGTGTTTTCTGCGTTCTCCAAGTGAAAAGAAGCCTGTCAGGAGCCCGTGGTAGCTCCAGCTGCTTGGGAACACATTCTGCCACACTTGCTCTTTCTGCATGTCTCTAGCAGCCAGAAAGCGCTGTAAAGCGCTCTTTTGCCCCAGAAAAGCAACTCTCAGGGGGACTTCTGTAACTTTGCTTGCAGCAGCACCTTGGTGTGTTTTCTGTGTTCTCCAAGTGAAAAGAAGCCTGTCAGGAGCCCCTGGTAGCTCCAGCTGCTTGGGAACACATTCTGCCACACTTGCTCTTTCTGCATGTCTCTAGCAGCCAGAAAGCGCTGTAAAGCCCTCTTTTACCAAGAAAAGCAACTCTGCACACAGAGCTTGGGGCCTCTCAGGGGGACTTCTGTAACTTTGCTTGCAGCAGCACCTTGGTGTGTTTTCTGTGTTCTCCAAGTGAAAAGAAGCCTGTCAGGAGCCCGTGGTAGCTCCAGCTGCTTTGGAACACATTCTGCCACACTTGCCCTTTCTGCATGTCTCTAGCAGCCAGAAAGCCCTGTAAAGCGCTCTTTTGCCCGAGAAAAGCAACTCTCAGGGGGACTTCTGTAACTTTGCTTGCAGCAGCACCTTGGTGTGTTTTCTGTGTTCTCCAAGTGAAAAGAAGCCTGTCAGGAGCCCGTGGTAGCTCCAGCTGCTTGGGAACACATTCTGCCACACTTGCTCTTTCTGCATGTCTCTAGCAGCCAGAAAGCCCTGTAAAGCGCTCTTTTCCCCGAGAAAAGCAACTCTCAGGGGGACTTCTGTAACTTTGCTTGCACCAGCACCTTGGTGTGTTTTCTGTGTTCTCCAAGTGAAAAGAAGCCTGTCAGGAGCCCGTGGTAGCTCCAGCTGCTTTGGAACACATTCTGCCACACTTGCCCTTTCTGCATGTCTCTAGCAGCCAGAAAGCCCTGTAAAGCGCTCTTTTGCCC
>NW_028154518.1:0-82188 GCF_965231275.1 Zosterops lateralis
GTTGCTTTTCTCGAGAAAAGAGCGCTTTACAGCGCTTTCTGGCTGCTAGAGACATGCAGAAAGAGCAAGTGTGGCAGAATGTGTTCCAAAGCAGCTGGAGCTACCACGGGCTCCGGACAGGCTTATTTTCACTTGGAGAACACAGAAAACACACCAAGGTGCTGCTGCAAGCAAAGTTACAGAGGTTTCCCAGAGTGTTGCTTTTCTCGAGAAAAGAGCGCTTTACAGCGCTTTCTGGCTGCTAGAGACATGCAGAAAGAGCAAGTGTGGCAGAATGTGTTCCAAAGCAGCTGGAGCTACCACGGGCTCCGCACAGGCTTATTTTCACTTGGAGAACACAGAAAACACACCAAGGTGCTGCTGCAAGCAAAGTTACAGAGGTTTCCCGGAGTGTTGCTTTTCTCGAGAAAAGAGCGCTTTACAGTGCTTTCTGGCTGCTAGAGACATGCAGAAAGAGCAAGTGTGGCAGAATGTGTTCCAAAGCAGCTGGAGCTACCACGGGCTCCGGACAGGCTTATTTTCACTTGGAGAACACAGAAAACACACCAAGGTGCTGCTGCAAGCAAAGTTACAGAGGTTTCCCAGAGTGTTGCTTTTCTCGAGAAAAGAGCGCTTTACAGCGCTTTCTGGCTGCTAGAGACATGCAGAAAGAGCAAGTGTGGCAGAATGTGTTCCAAAGCAGCTGGAGCTACCACGGGCTCCCCACAGGCTTATTTTCACTTGGAGAACACAGAAAACACACCAAGGTGCTGCTGCAAGCAAAGTTACAGAGGTTTCCCAGAGTGTTGCTTTTCTCGAGAAAAGAGCGCTTTACAGCGCTTTCTGGCTGCTAGAGACATGCAGAAAGAGCAAGTGTGGCAGAATGTGTTCCAAAGCAGCTGGAGCTACCACGGGCTCCGGACAGGCTTATTTTCACTTGGAGAACACAGAAAACACACCAAGGTGCTGCTGCAAGCAAAGTTACAGAGGTTTCCCAGAGTGTTGCTTTTCTCGAGAAAAGAGCGCTTTACAGCGCTTTCTGGCTGCTAGAGACATGCAGAAAGAGCAAGTGTGGCAGAATGTGTTCCAAAGCAGCTGGAGCTACCACGGGCTCCGGACAGGCTTATTTTCACTTGGAGAACACAGAAAACACACCAAGGTGCTGCTGCAAGCAAAGTTACAGAGGTTTCCCAGAGTGTTGCTTTTCTCGAGAAAAGAGCGCTTTACAGCGCTTTCTGGCTGCTAGAGACATGCAGAAAGAGCAAGTGTGGCAGAATGTGTTCCAAAGCAGCTGGAGCTACCACGGGCTCCGGACAGGCTTATTTTCACTTGGAGAACACAGAAAACACACCAAGGTGCTGCTGCAAGCAAAGTTACAGAGGTTTCCCAGAGTGTTGCTTTTCTCGAGAAAAGAGCGCTTTACAGCGCTTTCTGGCTGCTAGAGACATGCAGAAAGAGCAAGTGTGGCAGAATGTGTTCCAAAGCAGCTGGAGCTACCACGGGCTCCGGACAGGCTTATTTTCACTTGGAGAACACAGAAAACACACCAAGGTGCTGCTGCAAGCAAAGTTACAGAGGTTTCCCAGAGTGTTGCTTTTCTCGAGAAAAGAGCGCTTTACAGCGCTTTCTGGCTGCTAGAGACATGCAGAAAGAGCAAGTGTGGCAGAATGTGTTCCAAAGCAGCTGGAGCTACCACGGGCTCCGGACAGGCTTATTTTCACTTGGAGAACACAGAAAACACACCAAGGTGCTGCTGCAAGCAAAGTTACAGAGGTTTCCCAGAGTGTTGCTTTTCTCGAGAAAAGAGCGCTTTACAGCGCTTTCTGGCTGCTAGAGACATGCAGAAAGAGCAAGTGTGGCAGAATGTGTTCCAAAGCAGCTGGAGCTACCACGGGCTCCGGACAGGCTTATTTTCACTTGGAGAACACAGAAAACACACCAAGGTGCTGCTGCAAGCAAAGTTACAGAGGTTTCCCAGAGTGTTGCTTTTCTCGAGAAAAGAGCGCTTTACAGCGCTTTCTGGCTGCTAGAGACATGCAGAAAGAGCAAGTGTGGCAGAATGTGTTCCAAAGCAGCTGGAGCTACCACGGGCTCCGGACAGGCTTATTTTCACTTGGAGAACACAGAAAACACACCAAGGTGCTGCTGCAAGCAAAGTTACAGAGGTTTCCCAGAGTGTTGCTTTTCTCGAGAAAAGAGCGCTTTACAGCGCTTTCTGGCTGCTAGAGACATGCAGAAAGAGCAAGTGTGGCAGAATGTGTTCCAAAGCAGCTGGAGCTACCACGGGCTCCGCACAGGCTTATTTTCACTTGGAGAACACAGAAAACACACCAAGGTGCTGCTGCAAGCAAAGTTACAGAGGTTTCCCAGAGTGTTGCTTTTCTCGAGAAAAGAGCGCTTTACAGCGCTTTCTGGCTGCTAGAGACATGCAGAAAGAGCAAGTGTGGCAGAATGTGTTCCAAAGCAGCTGGAGCTACCACGGGCTCCCCACAGGCTTATTTTCACTTGGAGAACACAGAAAACACACCAAGGTGCTGCTGCAAGCAAAGTTACAGAGGTTTCCCAGAGTGTTGCTTTTCTCGAGAAAAGAGCGCTTTACAGCGCTTTCTGGCTGCTAGAGACATGCAGAAAGAGCAAGTGTGGCAGAATGTGTTCCAAAGCAGCTGGAGCTACCACGGGCTCCCGACAGGCTTATTTTCACTTGGAGAACACAGAAAACACACCAAGGTGCTGCTGCAAGCAAAGTTACAGAGGTTTCCCAGAGTGTTGCTTTTCTCGAGAAAAGAGCGCTTTACAGCGCTTTCTGGCTGCTAGAGACATGCAGAAAGAGCAAGTGTGGCAGAATGTGTTCCAAAGCAGCTGGAGCTACCACGGGCTCCCCACAGGCTTATTTTCACTTGGAGAACACAGAAAACACACCAAGGTGCTGCTGCAAGCAAAGTTACAGAGGTTTCCCAGAGTGTTGCTTTTCTCGAGAAAAGAGCGCTTTACAGCGCTTTCTGGCTGCTAGAGACATGCAGAAAGAGCAAGTGTGGCAGAATGTGTTCCAAAGCAGCTGGAGCTACCACGGGCTCCGGACAGGCTTATTTTCACTTGGAGAACACAGAAAACACACCAAGGTGCTGCTGCAAGCAAAGTTACAGAGGTTTCCCAGAGTGTTGCTTTTCTCGAGAAAAGAGCGCTTTACAGCGCTTTCTGGCTGCTAGAGACATGCAGAAAGAGCAAGTGTGGCAGAATGTGTTCCAAAGCAGCTGGAGCTACCACGGGCTCCGGACAGGCTTATTTTCACTTGGAGAACACAGAAAACACACCAAGGTGCTGCTGCAAGCAAAGTTACAGAGGTTTCCCAGAGTGTTGCTTTTCTCGAGAAAAGAGCGCTTTACAGCGCTTTCTGGCTGCTAGAGACATGCAGAAAGAGCAAGTGTGGCAGAATGTGTTCCAAAGCAGCTGGAGCTACCACGGGCTCCCCACAGGCTTATTTTCACTTGGAGAACACAGAAAACACACCAAGGTGCTGCTGCAAGCAAAGTTACAGAGGTTTCCCAGAGTGTTGCTTTTCTCGAGAAAAGAGCGCTTTACAGCGCTTTCTGGCTGCTAGAGACATGCAGAAAGAGCAAGTGTGGCAGAATGTGTTCCAAAGCAGCTGCAGCTACCACGGGCTCCCCACAGGCTTATTTTCACTTGGAGAACACAGAAAACACACCAAGGTGCTGCTGCAAGCAAAGTTACAGAGGTTTCCCAGAGTGTTGCTTTTCTCGAGAAAAGAGCGCTTTACAGCGCTTTCTGGCTGCTAGAGACATGCAGAAAGAGCAAGTGTGGCAGAATGTGTTCCAAAGCAGCTGGAGCTACCACGGGCTCCCCACAGGCTTATTTTCACTTGGAGAACACAGAAAACACACCAAGGTGCTGCTGCAAGCAAAGTTACAGAGGTTTCCCAGAGTGTTGCTTTTCTCGAGAAAAGAGCGCTTTACAGCGCTTTCTGGCTGCTAGAGACATGCAGAAAGAGCAAGTGTGGCAGAATGTGTTCCAAAGCAGCTGGAGCTACCACGGGCTCCGGACAGGCTTATTTTCACTTGGAGAACACAGAAAACACACCAAGGTGCTGCTGCAAGCAAAGTTACAGAGGTTTCCCAGAGTGTTGCTTTTCTCGAGAAAAGAGCGCTTTACAGCGCTTTCTGGCTGCTAGAGACATGCAGAAAGAGCAAGTGTGGCAGAATGTGTTCCAAAGCAGCTGGAGCTACCACGGGCTCCGGACAGGCTTATTTTCACTTGGAGAACACAGAAAACACACCAAGGTGCTGCTGCAAGCAAAGTTACAGAGGTTTCCCAGAGTGTTGCTTTTCTCGAGAAAAGAGCGCTTTACAGCGCTTTCTGGCTGCTAGAGACATGCAGAAAGAGCAAGTGTGGCAGAATGTGTTCCAAAGCAGCTGGAGCTACCACGGGCTCCGGACAGGCTTATTTTCACTTGGAGAACACAGAAAACACACCAAGGTGCTGCTGCAAGCAAAGTTACAGAGGTTTCCCAGAGTGTTGCTTTTCTCGAGAAAAGAGCGCTTTACAGCGCTTTCTGGCTGCTAGAGACATGCAGAAAGAGCAAGTGTGGCAGAATGTGTTCCAAAGCAGCTGGAGCTACCACGGGCTCCGGACAGGCTTATTTTCACTTGGAGAACACAGAAAACACACCAAGGTGCTGCTGCAAGCAAAGTTACAGAGGTTTCCCAGAGTGTTGCTTTTCTCGAGAAAAGAGCGCTTTACAGCGCTTTCTGGCTGCTAGAGACATGCAGAAAGAGCAAGTGTGGCAGAATGTGTTCCAAAGCAGCTGGAGCTACCACGGGCTCCGGACAGGCTTATTTTCACTTGGAGAACACAGAAAACACACCAAGGTGCTGCTGCAAGCAAAGTTACAGAGGTTTCCCAGAGTGTTGCTTTTCTCGAGAAAAGAGCGCTTTACAGCGCTTTCTGGCTGCTAGAGACATGCAGAAAGAGCAAGTGTGGCAGAATGTGTTCCAAAGCAGCTGGAGCTACCACGGGCTCCGGACAGGCTTATTTTCACTTGGAGAACACAGAAAACACACCAAGGTGCTGCTGCAAGCAAAGTTACAGAGGTTTCCCAGAGTGTTGCTTTTCTCGAGAAAAGAGCGCTTTACAGCGCTTTCTGGCTGCTAGAGACATGCAGAAAGAGCAAGTGTGGCAGAATGTGTTCCAAAGCAGCTGGAGCTACCACGGGCTCCGGACAGGCTTATTTTCACTTGGAGAACACAGAAAACACACCAAGGTGCTGCTGCAAGCAAAGTTACAGAGGTTTCCCAGAGTGTTGCTTTTCTCGAGAAAAGAGCGCTTTACAGCGCTTTCTGGCTGCTAGAGACATGCAGAAAGAGCAAGTGTGGCAGAATGTGTTCCAAAGCAGCTGGAGCTACCACGGGCTCCGGACAGGCTTATTTTCACTTGGAGAACACAGAAAACACACCAAGGTGCTGCTGCAAGCAAAGTTACAGAGGTTTCCCAGAGTGTTGCTTTTCTCGAGAAAAGAGCGCTTTACAGCGCTTTCTGGCTGCTAGAGACATGCAGAAAGAGCAAGTGTGGCAGAATGTGTTCCAAAGCAGCTGGAGCTACCACGGGCTCCGGACAGGCTTATTTTCACTTGGAGAACACAGAAAACACACCAAGGTGCTGCTGCAAGCAAAGTTACAGAGGTTTCCCAGAGTGTTGCTTTTCTCGAGAAAAGAGCGCTTTACAGCGCTTTCTGGCTGCTAGAGACATGCAGAAAGAGCAAGTGTGGCAGAATGTGTTCCAAAGCAGCTGGAGCTACCACGGGCTCCCCACAGGCTTATTTTCACTTGGAGAACACAGAAAACACACCAAGGTGCTGCTGCAAGCAAAGTTACAGAGGTTTCCCAGAGTGTTGCTTTTCTCGAGAAAAGAGCGCTTTACAGCGCTTTCTGGCTGCTAGAGACATGCAGAAAGAGCAAGTGTGGCAGAATGTGTTCCAAAGCAGCTGGAGCTACCACGGGCTCCCGACAGGCTTATTTTCACTTGGAGAACACAGAAAACACACCAAGGTGCTGCTGCAAGCAAAGTTACAGAGGTTTCCCAGAGTGTTGCTTTTCTCGAGAAAAGAGCGCTTTACAGCGCTTTCTGGCTGCTAGAGACATGCAGAAAGAGCAAGTGTGGCAGAATGTGTTCCAAAGCAGCTGGAGCTACCACGGGCTCCCCACAGGCTTATTTTCACTTGGAGAACACAGAAAACACACCAAGGTGCTGCTGCAAGCAAAGTTACAGAGGTTTCCCAGAGTGTTGCTTTTCTCGAGAAAAGAGCGCTTTACAGCGCTTTCTGGCTGCTAGAGACATGCAGAAAGAGCAAGTGTGGCAGAATGTGTTCCAAAGCAGCTGGAGCTACCACGGGCTCCGGACAGGCTTATTTTCACTTGGAGAACACAGAAAACACACCAAGGTGCTGCTGCAAGCAAAGTTACAGAGGTTTCCCAGAGTGTTGCTTTTCTCGAGAAAAGAGCGCTTTACAGCGCTTTCTGGCTGCTAGAGACATGCAGAAAGAGCAAGTGTGGCAGAATGTGTTCCAAAGCAGCTGGAGCTACCACGGGCTCCGGACAGGCTTATTTTCACTTGGAGAACACAGAAAACACACCAAGGTGCTGCTGCAAGCAAAGTTACAGAGGTTTCCCAGAGTGTTGCTTTTCTCGAGAAAAGAGCGCTTTACAGCGCTTTCTGGCTGCTAGAGACATGCAGAAAGAGCAAGTGTGGCAGAATGTGTTCCAAAGCAGCTGGAGCTACCACGGGCTCCGGACAGGCTTATTTTCACTTGGAGAACACAGAAAACACACCAAGGTGCTGCTGCAAGCAAAGTTACAGAGGTTTCCCAGAGTGTTGCTTTTCTCGAGAAAAGAGCGCTTTACAGCGCTTTCTGGCTGCTAGAGACATGCAGAAAGAGCAAGTGTGGCAGAATGTGTTCCAAAGCAGCTGGAGCTACCACGGGCTCCGGACAGGCTTATTTTCACTTGGAGAACACAGAAAACACACCAAGGTGCTGCTGCAAGCAAAGTTACAGAGGTTTCCCAGAGTGTTGCTTTTCTCGAGAAAAGAGCGCTTTACAGCGCTTTCTGGCTGCTAGAGACATGCAGAAAGAGCAAGTGTGGCAGAATGTGTTCCAAAGCAGCTGGAGCTACCACGGGCTCCCGACAGGCTTATTTTCACTTGGAGAACACAGAAAACACACCAAGGTGCTGCTGCAAGCAAAGTTACAGAGGTTTCCCAGAGTGTTGCTTTTCTCGAGAAAAGAGCGCTTTACAGCGCTTTCTGGCTGCTAGAGACATGCAGAAAGAGCAAGTGTGGCAGAATGTGTTCCAAAGCAGCTGGAGCTACCACGGGCTCCGGACAGGCTTATTTTCACTTGGAGAACACAGAAAACACACCAAGGTGCTGCTGCAAGCAAAGTTACAGAGGTTTCCCAGAGTGTTGCTTTTCTCGAGAAAAGAGCGCTTTACAGCGCTTTCTGGCTGCTAGAGACATGCAGAAAGAGCAAGTGTGGCAGAATGTGTTCCAAAGCAGCTGGAGCTACCACGGGCTCCCGACAGGCTTATTTTCACTTGGAGAACACAGAAAACACACCAAGGTGCTGCTGCAAGCAAAGTTACAGAGGTTTCCCAGAGTGTTGCTTTTCTCGAGAAAAGAGCGCTTTACAGCGCTTTCTGGCTGCTAGAGACATGCAGAAAGAGCAAGTGTGGCAGAATGTGTTCCAAAGCAGCTGGAGCTACCACGGGCTCCGGACAGGCTTATTTTCACTTGGAGAACACAGAAAACACACCAAGGTGCTGCTGCAAGCAAAGTTACAGAGGTTTCCCAGAGTGTTGCTTTTCTCGAGAAAAGAGCGCTTTACAGCGCTTTCTGGCTGCTAGAGACATGCAGAAAGAGCAAGTGTGGCAGAATGTGTTCCAAAGCAGCTGGAGCTACCACGGGCTCCGGACAGGCTTATTTTCACTTGGAGAACACAGAAAACACACCAAGGTGCTGCTGCAAGCAAAGTTACAGAGGTTTCCCAGAGTGTTGCTTTTCTCGAGAAAAGAGCGCTTTACAGCGCTTTCTGGCTGCTAGAGACATGCAGAAAGAGCAAGTGTGGCAGAATGTGTTCCAAAGCAGCTGGAGCTACCACGGGCTCCCGACAGGCTTATTTTCACTTGGAGAACACAGAAAACACACCAAGGTGCTGCTGCAAGCAAAGTTACAGAGGTTTCCCAGAGTGTTGCTTTTCTCGAGAAAAGAGCGCTTTACAGCGCTTTCTGGCTGCTAGAGACATGCAGAAAGAGCAAGTGTGGCAGAATGTGTTCCAAAGCAGCTGGAGCTACCACGGGCTCCCCACAGGCTTATTTTCACTTGGAGAACACAGAAAACACACCAAGGTGCTGCTGCAAGCAAAGTTACAGAGGTTTCCCAGAGTGTTGCTTTTCTCGAGAAAAGAGCGCTTTACAGCGCTTTCTGGCTGCTAGAGACATGCAGAAAGAGCAAGTGTGGCAGAATGTGTTCCAAAGCAGCTGGAGCTACCACGGGCTCCGGACAGGCTTATTTTCACTTGGAGAACACAGAAAACACACCAAGGCAAGGTGCTGCTGCAAGCAAAGTTACAGAGGTTTCCCAGAGTGTTGCTTTTCTCGAGAAAAGAGCGCTTTACAGCGCTTTCTGGCTGCTAGAGACATGCAGAAAGAGCAAGTGTGGCAGAATGTGTTCCAAAGCAGCTGGAGCTACCACGGGCTCCGGACAGGCTTATTTTCACTTGGAGAACAGCACACCAAGGTGCTGCTGCAAGCAAAGTTACAGAGGTTTCCCAGAGTGTTGCTTTTCTCGAGAAAAGAGCGCTTTACAGCGCTTTCTGGCTGCTAGAGACATGCAGAAAGAGCAAGTGTGGCAGAATGTGTTCCAAAGCAGCTGGAGCTACCACGGGCTCCGGACAGGCTTATTTTCACTTGGAGAACACAGAAAACACACCAAGGTGCTGCTGCAAGCAAAGTTACAGAGGTTTCCCAGAGTGTTGCTTTTCTCGAGAAAAGAGCGCTTTACAGCGCTTTCTGGCTGCTAGAGACATGCAGAAAGAGCAAGTGTGGCAGAATGTGTTCCAAAGCAGCTGGAGCTACCACGGGCTCCCCACAGGCTTATTTTCACTTGGGAGAACACAGAAAACACACCAAGGTGCTGCTGCAAGCAAAGTTACAGAGGTTTCCCAGAGTGTTGCTTTTCTCGAGAAAGAGCGCTTTACAGCGCTTTCTGGCTGCTAGAGACATGCAGCCAAGGTGCTGCTGCAAGCAAAGTTACAGAGGTTTCCCAGAGTGTTGCTTTTCTCGAGAAAAGAGCGCTTTACAGCGCTTTCTGGCTGCTAGAGACATGCAGAAAGAGCAAGTGTGGCAGAATGTGTTCCAAAGCAGCTGGAGCTACCACGGGCTCCCACAGGCTTATTTTCACTTGGAGAACACAGAAAACACACCAAGGTGCTGCTGCAAGCAAAGTTACAGAGGTTTCCAGAGTGTTGCTTTTCTCGAGAAAAGAGCGCTTTACAGCGCTTTCTGGCTGCTAGAGACATGCAGAAAGAGCAAGTGTGGCAGAATGTGTTCCAAAGCAGCTGGAGCTACCACGGGCTCCCCACAGGCTTATTTTCACTTGGAGAACACAGAAAACACACCAAGGTGCTGCTGCAAGCAAAGTTACAGAGGTTTCCCAGAGTGTTGCTTTTCTCGAGAAAAGAGCGCTTTACAGCGCTTTCTGGCTGCTAGAGACATGCAGAAAGAGCAAGTGTGGCAGAATGTGTTCCAAAGCAGCTGGAGCTACCACGGGCTCCCCACAGGCTTATTTTCACTTGGAGAACACAGAAAACACACCAAGGTGCTGCTGCAAGCAAAGTTACAGAGGTTTCCCAGAGTGTTGCTTTTCTCGAGAAAAGAGCGCTTTACAGCGCTTTCTGGCTGCTAGAGACATGCAGAAAGAGCAAGTGTGGCAGAATGTGTTCCAAAGCAGCTGGAGCTACCACGGGCTCCCGACAGGCTTATTTTCACTTGGAGAACACAGAAAACACACCAAGGTGCTGCTGCAAGCAAAGTTACAGAGGTTTCCCAGAGTGTTGCTTTTCTCGAGAAAAGAGCGCTTTACAGCGCTTTCTGGCTGCTAGAGACATGCAGAAAGAGCAAGTGTGGCAGAATGTGTTCCAAAGCAGCTGGAGCTACCACGGGCTCCCCACAGGCTTATTTTCACTTGGAGAACACAGAAAACACACCAAGGTGCTGCTGCAAGCAAAGTTACAGAGGTTTCCCAGAGTGTTGCTTTTCTCGAGAAAAGAGCGCTTTACAGCGCTTTCTGGCTGCTAGAGACATGCAGAAAGAGCAAGTGTGGCAGAATGTGTTCCAAAGCAGCTGGAGCTACCACGGGCTCCCCACAGGCTTATTTTCACTTGGAGAACACAGAAAACACACCAAGGTGCTGCTGCAAGCAAAGTTACAGAGGTTTCCCAGAGTGTTGCTTTTCTCGAGAAAAGAGCGCTTTACAGCGCTTTCTGGCTGCTAGAGACATGCAGAAAGAGCAAGTGTGGCAGAATGTGTTCCAAAGCAGCTGGAGCTACCACGGGCTCCCGACAGGCTTATTTTCACTTGGAGAACACAGAAAACACACCAAGGTGCTGCTGCAAGCAAAGTTACAGAGGTTTCCCAGAGTGTTGCTTTTCTCGAGAAAAGAGCGCTTTACAGCGCTTTCTGGCTGCTAGAGACATGCAGAAAGAGCAAGTGTGGCAGAATGTGTTCCAAAGCAGCTGGAGCTACCACGGGCTCCCACAGGCTTATTTTCACTTGGAGAACACAGAAAACACACCAAGGTGCTGCTGCAAGCAAAGTTACAGAGGTTTCCCAGAGTGTTGCTTTTCTCGAGAAAAGAGCGCTTTACAGCGCTTTCTGGCTGCTAGAGACATGCAGAAAGAGCAAGTGTGGCAGAATGTGTTCCAAAGCAGCTGGAGCTACCACGGGCTCCCCACAGGCTTATTTTCACTTGGAGAACACAGAAAACACACCAAGGTGCTGCTGCAAGCAAAGTTACAGAGGTTTCCCAGAGTGTTGCTTTTCTCGAGAAAAGAGCGCTTTACAGCGCTTTCTGGCTGCTAGAGACATGCAGAAAGAGCAAGTGTGGCAGAATGTGTTCCAAAGCAGCTGGAGCTACCACGGGCTCCCCACAGGCTTATTTTCACTTGGAGAACACAGAAAACACACCAAGGTGCTGCTGCAAGCAAAGTTACAGAGGTTTCCCAGAGTGTTGCTTTTCTCGAGAAAAGAGCGCTTTACAGCGCTTTCTGGCTGCTAGAGACATGCAGAAAGAGCAAGTGTGGCAGAATGTGTTCCAAAGCAGCTGGAGCTACCACGGGCTCCCGACAGGCTTATTTTCACTTGGAGAACACAGAAAACACACCAAGGTGCTGCTGCAAGCAAAGTTACAGAGGTTTCCCAGAGTGTTGCTTTTCTCGAGAAAAGAGCGCTTTACAGCGCTTTCTGGCTGCTAGAGACATGCAGAAAGAGCAAGTGTGGCAGAATGTGTTCCAAAGCAGCTGGAGCTACCACGGGCTCCCCACAGGCTTATTTTCACTTGGAGAACACAGAAAACACACCAAGGTGCTGCTGCAAGCAAAGTTACAGAGGTTTCCCAGAGTGTTGCTTTTCTCGAGAAAAGAGCGCTTTACAGCGCTTTCTGGCTGCTAGAGACATGCAGAAAGAGCAAGTGTGGCAGAATGTGTTCCAAAGCAGCTGGAGCTACCACGGGCTCCCGACAGGCTTATTTTCACTTGGAGAACACAGAAAACACACCAAGGTGCTGCTGCAAGCAAAGTTACAGAGGTTTCCCAGAGTGTTGCTTTTCTCGAGAAAAGAGCGCTTTACAGCGCTTTCTGGCTGCTAGAGACATGCAGAAAGAGCAAGTGTGGCAGAATGTGTTCCAAAGCAGCTGGAGCTACCACGGGCTCCCCACAGGCTTATTTTCACTTGGAGAACACAGAAAACACACCAAGGTGCTGCTGCAAGCAAAGTTACAGAGGTTTCCCAGAGTGTTGCTTTTCTCGAGAAAAGAGCGCTTTACAGCGCTTTCTGGCTGCTAGAGACATGCAGAAAGAGCAAGTGTGGCAGAATGTGTTCCAAAGCAGCTGGAGCTACCACGGGCTCCGGACAGGCTTATTTTCACTTGGAGAACACAGAAAACACACCAAGGTGCTGCTGCAAGCAAAGTTACAGAGGTTTCCCAGAGTGTTGCTTTTCTCGAGAAAAGAGCGCTTTACAGCGCTTTCTGGCTGCTAGAGACATGCAGAAAGAGCAAGTGTGGCAGAATGTGTTCCAAAGCAGCTGGAGCTACCACGGGCTCCCGACAGGCTTATTTTCACTTGGAGAACACAGAAAACACACCAAGGTGCTGCTGCAAGCAAAGTTACAGAGGTTTCCCAGAGTGTTGCTTTTCTCGAGAAAAGAGCGCTTTACAGCGCTTTCTGGCTGCTAGAGACATGCAGAAAGAGCAAGTGTGGCAGAATGTGTTCCAAAGCAGCTGGAGCTACCACGGGCTCCCGACAGGCTTATTTTCACTTGGAGAACACAGAAAACACACCAAGGTGCTGCTGCAAGCAAAGTTACAGAGGTTTCCCAGAGTGTTGCTTTTCTCGAGAAAAGAGCGCTTTACAGCGCTTTCTGGCTGCTAGAGACATGCAGAAAGAGCAAGTGTGGCAGAATGTGTTCCAAAGCAGCTGGAGCTACCACGGGCTCCCCACAGGCTTATTTTCACTTGGAGAACACAGAAAACACACCAAGGTGCTGCTGCAAGCAAAGTTACAGAGGTTTCCCAGAGTGTTGCTTTTCTCGAGAAAAGAGCGCTTTACAGCGCTTTCTGGCTGCTAGAGACATGCAGAAAGAGCAAGTGTGGCAGAATGTGTTCCAAAGCAGCTGGAGCTACCACGGGCTCCCCACAGGCTTATTTTCACTTGGAGAACACAGAAAACACACCAAGGTGCTGCTGCAAGCAAAGTTACAGAGGTTTCCCAGAGTGTTGCTTTTCTCGAGAAAAGAGCGCTTTACAGCGCTTTCTGGCTGCTAGAGACATGCAGAAAGAGCAAGTGTGGCAGAATGTGTTCCAAAGCAGCTGGAGCTACCACGGGCTCCCCACAGGCTTATTTTCACTTGGAGAACACAGAAAACACACCAAGGTGCTGCTGCAAGCAAAGTTACAGAGGTTTCCCAGAGTGTTGCTTTTCTCGAGAAAAGAGCGCTTTACAGCGCTTTCTGGCTGCTAGAGACATGCAGAAAGAGCAAGTGTGGCAGAATGTGTTCCAAAGCAGCTGGAGCTACCACGGGCTCCCCACAGGCTTATTTTCACTTGGAGAACACAGAAAACACACCAAGGTGCTGCTGCAAGCAAAGTTACAGAGGTTTCCCAGAGTGTTGCTTTTCTCGAGAAAAGAGCGCTTTACAGCGCTTTCTGGCTGCTAGAGACATGCAGAAAGAGCAAGTGTGGCAGAATGTGTTCCAAAGCAGCTGGAGCTACCACGGGCTCCCCACAGGCTTATTTTCACTTGGAGAACACAGAAAACACACCAAGGTGCTGCTGCAAGCAAAGTTACAGAGGTTTCCCAGAGTGTTGCTTTTCTCGAGAAAAGAGCGCTTTACAGCGCTTTCTGGCTGCTAGAGACATGCAGAAAGAGCAAGTGTGGCAGAATGTGTTCCAAAGCAGCTGGAGCTACCACGGGCTCCCCACAGGCTTATTTTCACTTGGAGAACACAGAAAACACACCAAGGTGCTGCTGCAAGCAAAGTTACAGAGGTTTCCCAGAGTGTTGCTTTTCTCGAGAAAAGAGCGCTTTACAGCGCTTTCTGGCTGCTAGAGACATGCAGAAAGAGCAAGTGTGGCAGAATGTGTTCCAAAGCAGCTGGAGCTACCACGGGCTCCCCACAGGCTTATTTTCACTTGGAGAACACAGAAAACACACCAAGGTGCTGCTGCAAGCAAAGTTACAGAGGTTTCCCAGAGTGTTGCTTTTCTCGAGAAAAGAGCGCTTTACAGCGCTTTCTGGCTGCTAGAGACATGCAGAAAGAGCAAGTGTGGCAGAATGTGTTCCAAAGCAGCTGGAGCTACCACGGGCTCCCCACAGGCTTATTTTCACTTGGAGAACACAGAAAACACACCAAGGTGCTGCTGCAAGCAAAGTTACAGAGGTTTCCCAGAGTGTTGCTTTTCTCGAGAAAAGAGCGCTTTACAGCGCTTTCTGGCTGCTAGAGACATGCAGAAAGAGCAAGTGTGGCAGAATGTGTTCCAAAGCAGCTGGAGCTACCACGGGCTCCCCACAGGCTTATTTTCACTTGGAGAACACAGAAAACACACCAAGGTGCTGCTGCAAGCAAAGTTACAGAGGTTTCCCAGAGTGTTGCTTTTCTCGAGAAAAGAGCGCTTTACAGCGCTTTCTGGCTGCTAGAGACATGCAGAAAGAGCAAGTGTGGCAGAATGTGTTCCAAAGCAGCTGGAGCTACCACGGGCTCCCCACAGGCTTATTTTCACTTGGAGAACACAGAAAACACACCAAGGTGCTGCTGCAAGCAAAGTTACAGAGGTTTCCCAGAGTGTTGCTTTTCTCGAGAAAAGAGCGCTTTACAGCGCTTTCTGGCTGCTAGAGACATGCAGAAAGAGCAAGTGTGGCAGAATGTGTTCCAAAGCAGCTGGAGCTACCACGGGCTCCCCACAGGCTTATTTTCACTTGGAGAACACAGAAAACACACCAAGGTGCTGCTGCAAGCAAAGTTACAGAGGTTTCCCAGAGTGTTGCTTTTCTCGAGAAAAGAGCGCTTTACAGCGCTTTCTGGCTGCTAGAGACATGCAGAAAGAGCAAGTGTGGCAGAATGTGTTCCAAAGCAGCTGGAGCTACCACGGGCTCCCCACAGGCTTATTTTCACTTGGAGAACACAGAAAACACACCAAGGTGCTGCTGCAAGCAAAGTTACAGAGGTTTCCCAGAGTGTTGCTTTTCTCGAGAAAAGAGCGCTTTACAGCGCTTTCTGGCTGCTAGAGACATGCAGAAAGAGCAAGTGTGGCAGAATGTGTTCCAAAGCAGCTGGAGCTACCACGGGCTCCCCACAGGCTTATTTTCACTTGGAGAACACAGAAAACACACCAAGGTGCTGCTGCAAGCAAAGTTACAGAGGTTTCCCAGAGTGTTGCTTTTCTCGAGAAAAGAGCGCTTTACAGCGCTTTCTGGCTGCTAGAGACATGCAGAAAGAGCAAGTGTGGCAGAATGTGTTCCAAAGCAGCTGGAGCTACCACGGGCTCCCCACAGGCTTATTTTCACTTGGAGAACACAGAAAACACACCAAGGTGCTGCTGCAAGCAAAGTTACAGAGGTTTCCCAGAGTGTTGCTTTTCTCGAGAAAAGAGCGCTTTACAGCGCTTTCTGGCTGCTAGAGACATGCAGAAAGAGCAAGTGTGGCAGAATGTGTTCCAAAGCAGCTGGAGCTACCACGGGCTCCCGACAGGCTTATTTTCACTTGGAGAACACAGAAAACACACCAAGGTGCTGCTGCAAGCAAAGTTACAGAGGTTTCCCAGAGTGTTGCTTTTCTCGAGAAAAGAGCGCTTTACAGCGCTTTCTGGCTGCTAGAGACATGCAGAAAGAGCAAGTGTGGCAGAATGTGTTCCAAAGCAGCTGGAGCTACCACGGGCTCCCCACAGGCTTATTTTCACTTGGAGAACACAGAAAACACACCAAGGTGCTGCTGCAAGCAAAGTTACAGAGGTTTCCCAGAGTGTTGCTTTTCTCGAGAAAAGAGCGCTTTACAGCGCTTTCTGGCTGCTAGAGACATGCAGAAAGAGCAAGTGTGGCAGAATGTGTTCCAAAGCAGCTGGAGCTACCACGGGCTCCCCACAGGCTTATTTTCACTTGGAGAACACAGAAAACACACCAAGGTGCTGCTGCAAGCAAAGTTACAGAGGTTTCCCAGAGTGTTGCTTTTCTCGAGAAAAGAGCGCTTTACAGCGCTTTCTGGCTGCTAGAGACATGCAGAAAGAGCAAGTGTGGCAGAATGTGTTCCAAAGCAGCTGGAGCTACCACGGGCTCCCCACAGGCTTATTTTCACTTGGAGAACACAGAAAACACACCAAGGTGCTGCTGCAAGCAAAGTTACAGAGGTTTCCCAGAGTGTTGCTTTTCTCGAGAAAAGAGCGCTTTACAGCGCTTTCTGGCTGCTAGAGACATGCAGAAAGAGCAAGTGTGGCAGAATGTGTTCCAAAGCAGCTGGAGCTACCACGGGCTCCCCACAGGCTTATTTTCACTTGGAGAACACAGAAAACACACCAAGGTGCTGCTGCAAGCAAAGTTACAGAGGTTTCCCAGAGTGTTGCTTTTCTCGAGAAAAGAGCGCTTTACAGCGCTTTCTGGCTGCTAGAGACATGCAGAAAGAGCAAGTGTGGCAGAATGTGTTCCAAAGCAGCTGGAGCTACCACGGGCTCCCGACAGGCTTATTTTCACTTGGAGAACACAGAAAACACACCAAGGTGCTGCTGCAAGCAAAGTTACAGAGGTTTCCCAGAGTGTTGCTTTTCTCGAGAAAAGAGCGCTTTACAGCGCTTTCTGGCTGCTAGAGACATGCAGAAAGAGCAAGTGTGGCAGAATGTGTTCCAAAGCAGCTGGAGCTACCACGGGCTCCCCACAGGCTTATTTTCACTTGGAGAACACAGAAAACACACCAAGGTGCTGCTGCAAGCAAAGTTACAGAGGTTTCCCAGAGTGTTGCTTTTCTCGAGAAAAGAGCGCTTTACAGCGCTTTCTGGCTGCTAGAGACATGCAGAAAGAGCAAGTGTGGCAGAATGTGTTCCAAAGCAGCTGGAGCTACCACGGGCTCCCCACAGGCTTATTTTCACTTGGAGAACACAGAAAACACACCAAGGTGCTGCTGCAAGCAAAGTTACAGAGGTTTCCCAGAGTGTTGCTTTTCTCGAGAAAAGAGCGCTTTACAGCGCTTTCTGGCTGCTAGAGACATGCAGAAAGAGCAAGTGTGGCAGAATGTGTTCCAAAGCAGCTGGAGCTACCACGGGCTCCCCACAGGCTTATTTTCACTTGGAGAACACAGAAAACACACCAAGGTGCTGCTGCAAGCAAAGTTACAGAGGTTTCCCAGAGTGTTGCTTTTCTCGAGAAAAGAGCGCTTTACAGCGCTTTCTGGCTGCTAGAGACATGCAGAAAGAGCAAGTGTGGCAGAATGTGTTCCAAAGCAGCTGGAGCTACCACGGGCTCCCCACAGGCTTATTTTCACTTGGAGAACACAGAAAACACACCAAGGTGCTGCTGCAAGCAAAGTTACAGAGGTTTCCCAGAGTGTTGCTTTTCTCGAGAAAAGAGCGCTTTACAGCGCTTTCTGGCTGCTAGAGACATGCAGAAAGAGCAAGTGTGGCAGAATGTGTTCCAAAGCAGCTGGAGCTACCACGGGCTCCCCACAGGCTTATTTTCACTTGGAGAACACAGAAAACACACCAAGGTGCTGCTGCAAGCAAAGTTACAGAGGTTTCCCAGAGTGTTGCTTTTCTCGAGAAAAGAGCGCTTTACAGCGCTTTCTGGCTGCTAGAGACATGCAGAAAGAGCAAGTGTGGCAGAATGTGTTCCAAAGCAGCTGGAGCTACCACGGGCTCCCCACAGGCTTATTTTCACTTGGAGAACACAGAAAACACACCAAGGTGCTGCTGCAAGCAAAGTTACAGAGGTTTCCCAGAGTGTTGCTTTTCTCGAGAAAAGAGCGCTTTACAGCGCTTTCTGGCTGCTAGAGACATGCAGAAAGAGCAAGTGTGGCAGAATGTGTTCCAAAGCAGCTGGAGCTACCACGGGCTCCCCACAGGCTTATTTTCACTTGGAGAACACAGAAAACACACCAAGGTGCTGCTGCAAGCAAAGTTACAGAGGTTTCCCAGAGTGTTGCTTTTCTCGAGAAAAGAGCGCTTTACAGCGCTTTCTGGCTGCTAGAGACATGCAGAAAGAGCAAGTGTGGCAGAATGTGTTCCAAAGCAGCTGGAGCTACCACGGGCTCCCCACAGGCTTATTTTCACTTGGAGAACACAGAAAACACACCAAGGTGCTGCTGCAAGCAAAGTTACAGAGGTTTCCCAGAGTGTTGCTTTTCTCGAGAAAAGAGCGCTTTACAGCGCTTTCTGGCTGCTAGAGACATGCAGAAAGAGCAAGTGTGGCAGAATGTGTTCCAAAGCAGCTGGAGCTACCACGGGCTCCCCACAGGCTTATTTTCACTTGGAGAACACAGAAAACACACCAAGGTGCTGCTGCAAGCAAAGTTACAGAGGTTTCCCAGAGTGTTGCTTTTCTCGAGAAAAGAGCGCTTTACAGCGCTTTCTGGCTGCTAGAGACATGCAGAAAGAGCAAGTGTGGCAGAATGTGTTCCAAAGCAGCTGGAGCTACCACGGGCTCCCCACAGGCTTATTTTCACTTGGAGAACACAGAAAACACACCAAGGTGCTGCTGCAAGCAAAGTTACAGAGGTTTCCCAGAGTGTTGCTTTTCTCGAGAAAAGAGCGCTTTACAGCGCTTTCTGGCTGCTAGAGACATGCAGAAAGAGCAAGTGTGGCAGAATGTGTTCCAAAGCAGCTGGAGCTACCACGGGCTCCCCACAGGCTTATTTTCACTTGGAGAACACAGAAAACACACCAAGGTGCTGCTGCAAGCAAAGTTACAGAGGTTTCCCAGAGTGTTGCTTTTCTCGAGAAAAGAGCGCTTTACAGCGCTTTCTGGCTGCTAGAGACATGCAGAAAGAGCAAGTGTGGCAGAATGTGTTCCAAAGCAGCTGGAGCTACCACGGGCTCCCCACAGGCTTATTTTCACTTGGAGAACACAGAAAACACACCAAGGTGCTGCTGCAAGCAAAGTTACAGAGGTTTCCCAGAGTGTTGCTTTTCTCGAGAAAAGAGCGCTTTACAGCGCTTTCTGGCTGCTAGAGACATGCAGAAAGAGCAAGTGTGGCAGAATGTGTTCCAAAGCAGCTGGAGCTACCACGGGCTCCCCACAGGCTTATTTTCACTTGGAGAACACAGAAAACACACCAAGGTGCTGCTGCAAGCAAAGTTACAGAGGTTTCCCAGAGTGTTGCTTTTCTCGAGAAAAGAGCGCTTTACAGCGCTTTCTGGCTGCTAGAGACATGCAGAAAGAGCAAGTGTGGCAGAATGTGTTCCAAAGCAGCTGGAGCTACCACGGGCTCCCCACAGGCTTATTTTCACTTGGAGAACACAGAAAACACACCAAGGTGCTGCTGCAAGCAAAGTTACAGAGGTTTCCCAGAGTGTTGCTTTTCTCGAGAAAAGAGCGCTTTACAGCGCTTTCTGGCTGCTAGAGACATGCAGAAAGAGCAAGTGTGGCAGAATGTGTTCCAAAGCAGCTGGAGCTACCACGGGCTCCCCACAGGCTTATTTTCACTTGGAGAACACAGAAAACACACCAAGGTGCTGCTGCAAGCAAAGTTACAGAGGTTTCCCAGAGTGTTGCTTTTCTCGAGAAAAGAGCGCTTTACAGCGCTTTCTGGCTGCTAGAGACATGCAGAAAGAGCAAGTGTGGCAGAATGTGTTCCAAAGCAGCTGGAGCTACCACGGGCTCCCCACAGGCTTATTTTCACTTGGAGAACACAGAAAACACACCAAGGTGCTGCTGCAAGCAAAGTTACAGAGGTTTCCCAGAGTGTTGCTTTTCTCGAGAAAAGAGCGCTTTACAGCGCTTTCTGGCTGCTAGAGACATGCAGAAAGAGCAAGTGTGGCAGAATGTGTTCCAAAGCAGCTGGAGCTACCACGGGCTCCCCACAGGCTTATTTTCACTTGGAGAACACAGAAAACACACCAAGGTGCTGCTGCAAGCAAAGTTACAGAGGTTTCCCAGAGTGTTGCTTTTCTCGAGAAAAGAGCGCTTTACAGCGCTTTCTGGCTGCTAGAGACATGCAGAAAGAGCAAGTGTGGCAGAATGTGTTCCAAAGCAGCTGGAGCTACCACGGGCTCCCCACAGGCTTATTTTCACTTGGAGAACACAGAAAACACACCAAGGTGCTGCTGCAAGCAAAGTTACAGAGGTTTCCCAGAGTGTTGCTTTTCTCGAGAAAAGAGCGCTTTACAGCGCTTTCTGGCTGCTAGAGACATGCAGAAAGAGCAAGTGTGGCAGAATGTGTTCCAAAGCAGCTGGAGCTACCACGGGCTCCCGACAGGCTTATTTTCACTTGGAGAACACAGAAAACACACCAAGGTGCTGCTGCAAGCAAAGTTACAGAGGTTTCCCAGAGTGTTGCTTTTCTCGAGAAAAGAGCGCTTTACAGCGCTTTCTGGCTGCTAGAGACATGCAGAAAGAGCAAGTGTGGCAGAATGTGTTCCAAAGCAGCTGGAGCTACCACGGGCTCCCCACAGGCTTATTTTCACTTGGAGAACACAGAAAACACACCAAGGTGCTGCTGCAAGCAAAGTTACAGAGGTTTCCCAGAGTGTTGCTTTTCTCGAGAAAAGAGCGCTTTACAGCGCTTTCTGGCTGCTAGAGACATGCAGAAAGAGCAAGTGTGGCAGAATGTGTTCCAAAGCAGCTGGAGCTACCACGGGCTCCCCACAGGCTTATTTTCACTTGGAGAACACAGAAAACACACCAAGGTGCTGCTGCAAGCAAAGTTACAGAGGTTTCCCAGAGTGTTGCTTTTCTCGAGAAAAGAGCGCTTTACAGCGCTTTCTGGCTGCTAGAGACATGCAGAAAGAGCAAGTGTGGCAGAATGTGTTCCAAAGCAGCTGGAGCTACCACGGGCTCCGGACAGGCTTATTTTCACTTGGAGAACACAGAAAACACACCAAGGTGCTGCTGCAAGCAAAGTTACAGAGGTTTCCCAGAGTGTTGCTTTTCTCGAGAAAAGAGCGCTTTACAGCGCTTTCTGGCTGCTAGAGACATGCAGAAAGAGCAAGTGTGGCAGAATGTGTTCCAAAGCAGCTGGAGCTACCACGGGCTCCGGACAGGCTTATTTTCACTTGGAGAACACAGAAAACACACCAAGGTGCTGCTGCAAGCAAAGTTACAGAGGTTTCCCAGAGTGTTGCTTTTCTCGAGAAAAGAGCGCTTTACAGCGCTTTCTGGCTGCTAGAGACATGCAGAAAGAGCAAGTGTGGCAGAATGTGTTCCAAAGCAGCTGGAGCTACCACGGGCTCCGGACAGGCTTATTTTCACTTGGAGAACACAGAAAACACACCAAGGTGCTGCTGCAAGCAAAGTTACAGAGGTTTCCCAGAGTGTTGCTTTTCTCGAGAAAAGAGCGCTTTACAGCGCTTTCTGGCTGCTAGAGACATGCAGAAAGAGCAAGTGTGGCAGAATGTGTTCCAAAGCAGCTGGAGCTACCACGGGCTCCGGACAGGCTTATTTTCACTTGGAGAACACAGAAAACACACCAAGGTGCTGCTGCAAGCAAAGTTACAGAGGTTTCCCAGAGTGTTGCTTTTCTCGAGAAAAGAGCGCTTTACAGCGCTTTCTGGCTGCTAGAGACATGCAGAAAGAGCAAGTGTGGCAGAATGTGTTCCAAAGCAGCTGGAGCTACCACGGGCTCCGGACAGGCTTATTTTCACTTGGAGAACACAGAAAACACACCAAGGTGCTGCTGCAAGCAAAGTTACAGAGGTTTCCCAGAGTGTTGCTTTTCTCGAGAAAAGAGCGCTTTACAGCGCTTTCTGGCTGCTAGAGACATGCAGAAAGAGCAAGTGTGGCAGAATGTGTTCCAAAGCAGCTGGAGCTACCACGGGCTCCGGACAGGCTTATTTTCACTTGGAGAACACAGAAAACACACCAAGGTGCTGCTGCAAGCAAAGTTACAGAGGTTTCCCAGAGTGTTGCTTTTCTCGAGAAAAGAGCGCTTTACAGCGCTTTCTGGCTGCTAGAGACATGCAGAAAGAGCAAGTGTGGCAGAATGTGTTCCAAAGCAGCTGGAGCTACCACGGGCTCCGGACAGGCTTATTTTCACTTGGAGAACACAGAAAACACACCAAGGTGCTGCTGCAAGCAAAGTTACAGAGGTTTCCCAGAGTGTTGCTTTTCTCGAGAAAAGAGCGCTTTACAGCGCTTTCTGGCTGCTAGAGACATGCAGAAAGAGCAAGTGTGGCAGAATGTGTTCCAAAGCAGCTGGAGCTACCACGGGCTCCGGACAGGCTTATTTTCACTTGGAGAACACAGAAAACACACCAAGGTGCTGCTGCAAGCAAAGTTACAGAGGTTTCCCAGAGTGTTGCTTTTCTCGAGAAAAGAGCGCTTTACAGCGCTTTCTGGCTGCTAGAGACATGCAGAAAGAGCAAGTGTGGCAGAATGTGTTCCAAAGCAGCTGGAGCTACCACGGGCTCCGGACAGGCTTATTTTCACTTGGAGAACACAGAAAACACACCAAGGTGCTGCTGCAAGCAAAGTTACAGAGGTTTCCCAGAGTGTTGCTTTTCTCGAGAAAAGAGCGCTTTACAGCGCTTTCTGGCTGCTAGAGACATGCAGAAAGAGCAAGTGTGGCAGAATGTGTTCCAAAGCAGCTGGAGCTACCACGGGCTCCGGACAGGCTTATTTTCACTTGGAGAACACAGAAAACACACCAAGGTGCTGCTGCAAGCAAAGTTACAGAGGTTTCCCAGAGTGTTGCTTTTCTCGAGAAAAGAGCGCTTTACAGCGCTTTCTGGCTGCTAGAGACATGCAGAAAGAGCAAGTGTGGCAGAATGTGTTCCAAAGCAGCTGGAGCTACCACGGGCTCCGGACAGGCTTATTTTCACTTGGAGAACACAGAAAACACACCAAGGTGCTGCTGCAAGCAAAGTTACAGAGGTTTCCCAGAGTGTTGCTTTTCTCGAGAAAAGAGCGCTTTACAGCGCTTTCTGGCTGCTAGAGACATGCAGAAAGAGCAAGTGTGGCAGAATGTGTTCCAAAGCAGCTGGAGCTACCACGGGCTCCGGACAGGCTTATTTTCACTTGGAGAACACAGAAAACACACCAAGGTGCTGCTGCAAGCAAAGTTACAGAGGTTTCCCAGAGTGTTGCTTTTCTCGAGAAAAGAGCGCTTTACAGCGCTTTCTGGCTGCTAGAGACATGCAGAAAGAGCAAGTGTGGCAGAATGTGTTCCAAAGCAGCTGGAGCTACCACGGGCTCCCGACAGGCTTATTTTCACTTGGAGAACACAGAAAACACACCAAGGTGCTGCTGCAAGCAAAGTTACAGAGGTTTCCCAGAGTGTTGCTTTTCTCGAGAAAAGAGCGCTTTACAGCGCTTTCTGGCTGCTAGAGACATGCAGAAAGAGCAAGTGTGGCAGAATGTGTTCCAAAGCAGCTGGAGCTACCACGGGCTCCCGACAGGCTTATTTTCACTTGGAGAACACAGAAAACACACCAAGGTGCTGCTGCAAGCAAAGTTACAGAGGTTTCCCAGAGTGTTGCTTTTCTCGAGAAAAGAGCGCTTTACAGCGCTTTCTGGCTGCTAGAGACATGCAGAAAGAGCAAGTGTGGCAGAATGTGTTCCAAAGCAGCTGGAGCTACCACGGGCTCCCCACAGGCTTATTTTCACTTGGAGAACACAGAAAACACACCAAGGTGCTGCTGCAAGCAAAGTTACAGAGGTTTCCCAGAGTGTTGCTTTTCTCGAGAAAAGAGCGCTTTACAGCGCTTTCTGGCTGCTAGAGACATGCAGAAAGAGCAAGTGTGGCAGAATGTGTTCCAAAGCAGCTGGAGCTACCACGGGCTCCGGACAGGCTTATTTTCACTTGGAGAACACAGAAAACACACCAAGGTGCTGCTGCAAGCAAAGTTACAGAGGTTTCCCAGAGTGTTGCTTTTCTCGAGAAAAGAGCGCTTTACAGCGCTTTCTGGCTGCTAGAGACATGCAGAAAGAGCAAGTGTGGCAGAATGTGTTCCAAAGCAGCTGGAGCTACCACGGGCTCCGGACAGGCTTATTTTCACTTGGAGAACACAGAAAACACACCAAGGTGCTGCTGCAAGCAAAGTTACAGAGGTTTCCCAGAGTGTTGCTTTTCTCGAGAAAAGAGCGCTTTACAGCGCTTTCTGGCTGCTAGAGACATGCAGAAAGAGCAAGTGTGGCAGAATGTGTTCCAAAGCAGCTGGAGCTACCACGGGCTCCGGACAGGCTTATTTTCACTTGGAGAACACAGAAAACACACCAAGGTGCTGCTGCAAGCAAAGTTACAGAGGTTTCCCAGAGTGTTGCTTTTCTCGAGAAAAGAGCGCTTTACAGCGCTTTCTGGCTGCTAGAGACATGCAGAAAGAGCAAGTGTGGCAGAATGTGTTCCAAAGCAGCTGGAGCTACCACGGGCTCCGGACAGGCTTATTTTCACTTGGAGAACACAGAAAACACACCAAGGTGCTGCTGCAAGCAAAGTTACAGAGGTTTCCCAGAGTGTTGCTTTTCTCGAGAAAAGAGCGCTTTACAGCGCTTTCTGGCTGCTAGAGACATGCAGAAAGAGCAAGTGTGGCAGAATGTGTTCCAAAGCAGCTGGAGCTACCACGGGCTCCGGACAGGCTTATTTTCACTTGGAGAACACAGAAGTGTGGCAGAATGTGTTCCAAAGCAGCTGGAGCTACCACGGGCTCCGGACAGGCTTATTTTCACTTGGAGAACACAGAAAACACACCAAGGTGCTGCTGCACAAAGTTACGACCTAAGTGTGGCAGAATGTGTTCCAAAGCAGCTGGAGCTACCACGGGCTCCGGACAGGCTTATTTTCACTTGGAGAACACAGAAAACACACCAAGGTGCTGCTGCAAGCAAAGTTACAGAGGTTTCCCAGAGTGTTGCTTTTCTCGAGAAAAGAGCGCTTTACAGCGCTTTCTGGCTGCTAGAGACATGCAGAAAGAGCAAGTGTGGCAGAATGTGTTCCAAAGCAGCTGGAGCTACCACGGGCTCCGGACAGGCTTATTTTCACTTGGAGAACACAGAAAACACACCAAGGTGCTGCTGCAAGCAAAGTTACAGAGGTTTCCCAGAGTGTTGCTTTTCTCGAGAAAAGAGCGCTTTACAGCGCTTTCTGGCTGCTAGAGACATGCAGAAAGAGCAAGTGTGGCAGAATGTGTTCCAAAGCAGCTGGAGCTACCACGGGCTCCGGACAGGCTTATTTTCACTTGGAGAACACAGAAAACACACCAAGGTGCTGCTGCAAGCAAAGTTACAGAGGTTTCCCAGAGTGTTGCTTTTCTCGAGAAAAGAGCGCTTTACAGCGCTTTCTGGCTGCTAGAGACATGCAGAAAGAGTAAGTGTGGCAGAATGTGTTCCAAAGCAGCTGGAGCTACCACGGGCTCCGGACAGGCTTATTTTCACTTGGAGAACACAGAAAACACACCAAGGTGCTGCTGCAAGCAAAGTTACAGAGGTTTCCCAGAGTGTTGCTTTTCTCGAGAAAAGAGCGCTTTACAGCGCTTTCTGGCTGCTAGAGACATGCAGAAAGAGCAAGTGTGGCAGAATGTGTTCCAAAGCAGCTGGAGCTACCACGGGCTCCGGACAGGCTTATTTTCACTTGGAGAACACAGAAAACACACCAAGGTGCTGCTGCAAGCAAAGTTACAGAGGTTTCCCAGAGTGTTGCTTTTCTCGAGAAAAGAGCGCTTTACAGCGCTTTCTGGCTGCTAGAGACATGCAGAAAGAGCAAGTGTGGCAGAATGTGTTCCAAAGCAGCTGGAGCTACCACGGGCTCCGGACAGGCTTATTTTCACTTGGAGAACACAGAAAACACACCAAGGTGCTGCTGCAAGCAAAGTTACAGAGGTTTCCCAGAGTGTTGCTTTTCTCGAGAAAAGAGCGCTTTACAGCGCTTTCTGGCTGCTAGAGACATGCAGAAAGAGCAAGTGTGGCAGAATGTGTTCCAAAGCAGCTGGAGCTACCACGGGCTCCGGACAGGCTTATTTTCACTTGGAGAACACAGAAAACACACCAAGGTGCTGCTGCAAGCAAAGTTACAGAGGTTTCCCAGAGTGTTGCTTTTCTCGAGAAAAGAGCGCTTTACAGCGCTTTCTGGCTGCTAGAGACATGCAGAAAGAGCAAGTGTGGCAGAATGTGTTCCAAAGCAGCTGGAGCTACCACGGGCTCCGGACAGGCTTATTTTCACTTGGAGAACACAGAAAACACACCAAGGTGCTGCTGCAAGCAAAGTTACAGAGGTTTCCCAGAGTGTTGCTTTTCTCGAGAAAAGAGCGCTTTACAGCGCTTTCTGGCTGCTAGAGACATGCAGAAAGAGCAAGTGTGGCAGAATGTGTTCCAAAGCAGCTGGAGCTACCACGGGCTCCGGACAGGCTTATTTTCACTTGGAGAACACAGAAAACACACCAAGGTGCTGCTGCAAGCAAAGTTACAGAGGTTTCCCAGAGTGTTGCTTTTCTCGAGAAAAGAGCGCTTTACAGCGCTTTCTGGCTGCTAGAGACATGCAGAAAGAGCAAGTGTGGCAGAATGTGTTCCAAAGCAGCTGGAGCTACCACGGGCTCCGGACAGGCTTATTTTCACTTGGAGAACACAGAAAACACACCAAGGTGCTGCTGCAAGCAAAGTTACAGAGGTTTCCCAGAGTGTTGCTTTTCTCGAGAAAAGAGCGCTTTACAGCGCTTTCTGGCTGCTAGAGACATGCAGAAAGAGCAAGTGTGGCAGAATGTGTTCCAAAGCAGCTGGAGCTACCACGGGCTCCCCACAGGCTTATTTTCACTTGGAGAACACAGAAAACACACCAAGGTGCTGCTGCAAGCAAAGTTACAGAGGTTTCCCAGAGTGTTGCTTTTCTCGAGAAAAGAGCGCTTTACAGCGCTTTCTGGCTGCTAGAGACATGCAGAAAGAGCAAGTGTGGCAGAATGTGTTCC
Organism: Zosterops lateralis; assembly: GCF_965231275.1. Classification (NCBI taxonomy): domain Eukaryota; kingdom Metazoa; phylum Chordata; class Aves; order Passeriformes; family Zosteropidae; genus Zosterops; species Zosterops lateralis. The sequence continues at coordinate 26,842 of NW_028154518.1, forward strand.
AAAGCAGCTGGAGCTACCACGGGCTCCCGACAGGCTTATTTTCACTTGGAGAACACAGAAAACACACCAAGGTGCTGCTGCAAGCAAAGTTACAGAGGTTTCCCAGAGTGTTGCTTTTCTCGAGAAAAGAGCGCTTTACAGCGCTTTCTGGCTGCTAGAGACATGCAGAAAGAGCAAGTGTGGCAGAATGTGTTCCAAAGCAGCTGGAGCTACCACGGGCTCCGGACAGGCTTATTTTCACTTGGAGAACACAGAAAACACACCAAGGTGCTGCTGCAAGCAAAGTTACAGAGGTTTCCCAGAGTGTTGCTTTTCTCGAGAAAAGAGCGCTTTACAGCGCTTTCTGGCTGCTAGAGACATGCAGAAAGAGCAAGTGTGGCAGAATGTGTTCCAAAGCAGCTGGAGCTACCACGGGCTCCGGACAGGCTTATTTTCACTTGGAGAACACAGAAAACACACCAAGGTGCTGCTGCAAGCAAAGTTACAGAGGTTTCCCAGAGTGTTGCTTTTCTCGAGAAAAGAGCGCTTTACAGCGCTTTCTGGCTGCTAGAGACATGCAGAAAGAGCAAGTGTGGCAGAATGTGTTCCAAAGCAGCTGGAGCTACCACGGGCTCCCGACAGGCTTATTTTCACTTGGAGAACACAGAAAACACACCAAGGTGCTGCTGCAAGCAAAGTTACAGAGGTTTCCCAGAGTGTTGCTTTTCTCGAGAAAAGAGCGCTTTACAGCGCTTTCTGGCTGCTAGAGACATGCAGAAAGAGCAAGTGTGGCAGAATGTGTTCCAAAGCAGCTGGAGCTACCACGGGCTCCCGACAGGCTTATTTTCACTTGGAGAACACAGAAAACACACCAAGGTGCTGCTGCAAGCAAAGTTACAGAGGTTTCCCAGAGTGTTGCTTTTCTCGAGAAAAGAGCGCTTTACAGCGCTTTCTGGCTGCTAGAGACATGCAGAAAGAGCAAGTGTGGCAGAATGTGTTCCAAAGCAGCTGGAGCTACCACGGGCTCCCGACAGGCTTATTTTCACTTGGAGAACACAGAAAACACACCAAGGTGCTGCTGCAAGCAAAGTTACAGAGGTTTCCCAGAGTGTTGCTTTTCTCGAGAAAAGAGCGCTTTACAGCGCTTTCTGGCTGCTAGAGACATGCAGAAAGAGCAAGTGTGGCAGAATGTGTTCCAAAGCAGCTGGAGCTACCACGGGCTCCGGACAGGCTTATTTTCACTTGGAGAACACAGAAAACACACCAAGGTGCTGCTGCAAGCAAAGTTACAGAGGTTTCCCAGAGTGTTGCTTTTCTCGAGAAAAGAGCGCTTTACAGCGCTTTCTGGCTGCTAGAGACATGCAGAAAGAGCAAGTGTGGCAGAATGTGTTCCAAAGCAGCTGGAGCTACCACGGGCTCCGGACAGGCTTATTTTCACTTGGAGAACACAGAAAACACACCAAGGTGCTGCTGCAAGCAAAGTTACAGAGGTTTCCCAGAGTGTTGCTTTTCTCGAGAAAAGAGCGCTTTACAGCGCTTTCTGGCTGCTAGAGACATGCAGAAAGAGCAAGTGTGGCAGAATGTGTTCCAAAGCAGCTGGAGCTACCACGGGCTCCCGACAGGCTTATTTTCACTTGGAGAACACAGAAAACACACCAAGGTGCTGCTGCAAGCAAAGTTACAGAGGTTTCCCAGAGTGTTGCTTTTCTCGAGAAAAGAGCGCTTTACAGCGCTTTCTGGCTGCTAGAGACATGCAGAAAGAGCAAGTGTGGCAGAATGTGTTCCAAAGCAGCTGGAGCTACCACGGGCTCCCGACAGGCTTATTTTCACTTGGAGAACACAGAAAACACACCAAGGTGCTGCTGCAAGCAAAGTTACAGAGGTTTCCCAGAGTGTTGCTTTTCTCGAGAAAAGAGCGCTTTACAGCGCTTTCTGGCTGCTAGAGACATGCAGAAAGAGCAAGTGTGGCAGAATGTGTTCCAAAGCAGCTGGAGCTACCACGGGCTCCGGACAGGCTTATTTTCACTTGGAGAACACAGAAAACACACCAAGGTGCTGCTGCAAGCAAAGTTACAGAGGTTTCCCAGAGTGTTGCTTTTCTCGAGAAAAGAGCGCTTTACAGCGCTTTCTGGCTGCTAGAGACATGCAGAAAGAGCAAGTGTGGCAGAATGTGTTCCAAAGCAGCTGGAGCTACCACGGGCTCCCGACAGGCTTATTTTCACTTGGAGAACACAGAAAACACACCAAGGTGCTGCTGCAAGCAAAGTTACAGAGGTTTCCCAGAGTGTTGCTTTTCTCGAGAAAAGAGCGCTTTACAGCGCTTTCTGGCTGCTAGAGACATGCAGAAAGAGCAAGTGTGGCAGAATGTGTTCCAAAGCAGCTGGAGCTACCACGGGCTCCCGACAGGCTTATTTTCACTTGGAGAACACAGAAAACACACCAAGGTGCTGCTGCAAGCAAAGTTACAGAGGTTTCCCAGAGTGTTGCTTTTCTCGAGAAAAGAGCGCTTTACAGCGCTTTCTGGCTGCTAGAGACATGCAGAAAGAGCAAGTGTGGCAGAATGTGTTCCAAAGCAGCTGGAGCTACCACGGGCTCCGGACAGGCTTATTTTCACTTGGAGAACACAGAAAACACACCAAGGTGCTGCTGCAAGCAAAGTTACAGAGGTTTCCCAGAGTGTTGCTTTTCTCGAGAAAAGAGCGCTTTACAGCGCTTTCTGGCTGCTAGAGACATGCAGAAAGAGCAAGTGTGGCAGAATGTGTTCCAAAGCAGCTGGAGCTACCACGGGCTCCGGACAGGCTTATTTTCACTTGGAGAACACAGAAAACACACCAAGGTGCTGCTGCAAGCAAAGTTACAGAGGTTTCCCAGAGTGTTGCTTTTCTCGAGAAAAGAGCGCTTTACAGCGCTTTCTGGCTGCTAGAGACATGCAGAAAGAGCAAGTGTGGCAGAATGTGTTCCAAAGCAGCTGGAGCTACCACGGGCTCCGGACAGGCTTATTTTCACTTGGAGAACACAGAAAACACACCAAGGTGCTGCTGCAAGCAAAGTTACAGAGGTTTCCCAGAGTGTTGCTTTTCTCGAGAAAAGAGCGCTTTACAGCGCTTTCTGGCTGCTAGAGACATGCAGAAAGAGCAAGTGTGGCAGAATGTGTTCCAAAGCAGCTGGAGCTACCACGGGCTCCGGACAGGCTTATTTTCACTTGGAGAACACAGAAAACACACCAAGGTGCTGCTGCAAGCAAAGTTACAGAGGTTTCCCAGAGTGTTGCTTTTCTCGAGAAAAGAGCGCTTTACAGCGCTTTCTGGCTGCTAGAGACATGCAGAAAGAGCAAGTGTGGCAGAATGTGTTCCAAAGCAGCTGGAGCTACCACGGGCTCCGGACAGGCTTATTTTCACTTGGAGAACACAGAAAACACACCAAGGTGCTGCTGCAAGCAAAGTTACAGAGGTTTCCCAGAGTGTTGCTTTTCTCGAGAAAAGAGCGCTTTACAGCGCTTTCTGGCTGCTAGAGACATGCAGAAAGAGCAAGTGTGGCAGAATGTGTTCCAAAGCAGCTGGAGCTACCACGGGCTCCGGACAGGCTTATTTTCACTTGGAGAACACAGAAAACACACCAAGGTGCTGCTGCAAGCAAAGTTACAGAGGTTTCCCAGAGTGTTGCTTTTCTCGAGAAAAGAGCGCTTTACAGCGCTTTCTGGCTGCTAGAGACATGCAGAAAGAGCAAGTGTGGCAGAATGTGTTCCAAAGCAGCTGGAGCTACCACGGGCTCCGGACAGGCTTATTTTCACTTGGAGAACACAGAAAACACACCAAGGTGCTGCTGCAAGCAAAGTTACAGAGGTTTCCCAGAGTGTTGCTTTTCTCGAGAAAAGAGCGCTTTACAGCGCTTTCTGGCTGCTAGAGACATGCAGAAAGAGCAAGTGTGGCAGAATGTGTTCCAAAGCAGCTGGAGCTACCACGGGCTCCGGACAGGCTTATTTTCACTTGGAGAACACAGAAAACACACCAAGGTGCTGCTGCAAGCAAAGTTACAGAGGTTTCCCAGAGTGTTGCTTTTCTCGAGAAAAGAGCGCTTTACAGCGCTTTCTGGCTGCTAGAGACATGCAGAAAGAGCAAGTGTGGCAGAATGTGTTCCAAAGCAGCTGGAGCTACCACGGGCTCCCGACAGGCTTATTTTCACTTGGAGAACACAGAAAACACACCAAGGTGCTGCTGCAAGCAAAGTTACAGAGGTTTCCCAGAGTGTTGCTTTTCTCGAGAAAAGAGCGCTTTACAGCGCTTTCTGGCTGCTAGAGACATGCAGAAAGAGCAAGTGTGGCAGAATGTGTTCCAAAGCAGCTGGAGCTACCACGGGCTCCGGACAGGCTTATTTTCACTTGGAGAACACAGAAAACACACCAAGGTGCTGCTGCAAGCAAAGTTACAGAGGTTTCCCAGAGTGTTGCTTTTCTCGAGAAAAGAGCGCTTTACAGCGCTTTCTGGCTGCTAGAGACATGCAGAAAGAGCAAGTGTGGCAGAATGTGTTCCAAAGCAGCTGGAGCTACCACGGGCTCCGGACAGGCTTATTTTCACTTGGAGAACACAGAAAACACACCAAGGTGCTGCTGCAAGCAAAGTTACAGAGGTTTCCCAGAGTGTTGCTTTTCTCGAGAAAAGAGCGCTTTACAGCGCTTTCTGGCTGCTAGAGACATGCAGAAAGAGCAAGTGTGGCAGAATGTGTTCCAAAGCAGCTGGAGCTACCACGGGCTCCGGACAGGCTTATTTTCACTTGGAGAACACAGAAAACACACCAAGGTGCTGCTGCAAGCAAAGTTACAGAGGTTTCCCAGAGTGTTGCTTTTCTCGAGAAAAGAGCGCTTTACAGCGCTTTCTGGCTGCTAGAGACATGCAGAAAGAGCAAGTGTGGCAGAATGTGTTCCAAAGCAGCTGGAGCTACCACGGGCTCCCGACAGGCTTATTTTCACTTGGAGAACACAGAAAACACACCAAGGTGCTGCTGCAAGCAAAGTTACAGAGGTTTCCCAGAGTGTTGCTTTTCTCGAGAAAAGAGCGCTTTACAGCGCTTTCTGGCTGCTAGAGACATGCAGAAAGAGCAAGTGTGGCAGAATGTGTTCCAAAGCAGCTGGAGCTACCACGGGCTCCGGACAGGCTTATTTTCACTTGGAGAACACAGAAAACACACCAAGGTGCTGCTGCAAGCAAAGTTACAGAGGTTTCCCAGAGTGTTGCTTTTCTCGAGAAAAGAGCGCTTTACAGCGCTTTCTGGCTGCTAGAGACATGCAGAAAGAGCAAGTGTGGCAGAATGTGTTCCAAAGCAGCTGGAGCTACCACGGGCTCCGGACAGGCTTATTTTCACTTGGAGAACACAGAAAACACACCAAGGTGCTGCTGCAAGCAAAGTTACAGAGGTTTCCCAGAGTGTTGCTTTTCTCGAGAAAAGAGCGCTTTACAGCGCTTTCTGGCTGCTAGAGACATGCAGAAAGAGCAAGTGTGGCAGAATGTGTTCCAAAGCAGCTGGAGCTACCACGGGCTCCCCACAGGCTTATTTTCACTTGGAGAACACAGAAAACACACCAAGGTGCTGCTGCAAGCAAAGTTACAGAGGTTTCCCAGAGTGTTGCTTTTCTCGAGAAAAGAGCGCTTTACAGCGCTTTCTGGCTGCTAGAGACATGCAGAAAGAGCAAGTGTGGCAGAATGTGTTCCAAAGCAGCTGGAGCTACCACGGGCTCCGGACAGGCTTATTTTCACTTGGAGAACACAGAAAACACACCAAGGTGCTGCTGCAAGCAAAGTTACAGAGGTTTCCCAGAGTGTTGCTTTTCTCGAGAAAAGAGCGCTTTACAGCGCTTTCTGGCTGCTAGAGACATGCAGAAAGAGCAAGTGTGGCAGAATGTGTTCCAAAGCAGCTGGAGCTACCACGGGCTCCGGACAGGCTTATTTTCACTTGGAGAACACAGAAAACACACCAAGGTGCTGCTGCAAGCAAAGTTACAGAGGTTTCCCAGAGTGTTGCTTTTCTCGAGAAAAGAGCGCTTTACAGCGCTTTCTGGCTGCTAGAGACATGCAGAAAGAGCAAGTGTGGCAGAATGTGTTCCAAAGCAGCTGGAGCTACCACGGGCTCCGGACAGGCTTATTTTCACTTGGAGAACACAGAAAACACACCAAGGTGCTGCTGCAAGCAAAGTTACAGAGGTTTCCCAGAGTGTTGCTTTTCTCGAGAAAAGAGCGCTTTACAGCGCTTTCTGGCTGCTAGAGACATGCAGAAAGAGCAAGTGTGGCAGAATGTGTTCCAAAGCAGCTGGAGCTACCACGGGCTCCGGACAGGCTTATTTTCACTTGGAGAACACAGAAAACACACCAAGGTGCTGCTGCAAGCAAAGTTACAGAGGTTTCCCAGAGTGTTGCTTTTCTCGAGAAAAGAGCGCTTTACAGCGCTTTCTGGCTGCTAGAGACATGCAGAAAGAGCAAGTGTGGCAGAATGTGTTCCAAAGCAGCTGGAGCTACCACGGGCTCCGGACAGGCTTATTTTCACTTGGAGAACACAGAAAACACACCAAGGTGCTGCTGCAAGCAAAGTTACAGAGGTTTCCCAGAGTGTTGCTTTTCTCGAGAAAAGAGCGCTTTACAGCGCTTTCTGGCTGCTAGAGACATGCAGAAAGAGCAAGTGTGGCAGAATGTGTTCCAAAGCAGCTGGAGCTACCACGGGCTCCCGACAGGCTTATTTTCACTTGGAGAACACAGAAAACACACCAAGGTGCTGCTGCAAGCAAAGTTACAGAGGTTTCCCAGAGTGTTGCTTTTCTCGAGAAAAGAGCGCTTTACAGCGCTTTCTGGCTGCTAGAGACATGCAGAAAGAGCAAGTGTGGCAGAATGTGTTCCAAAGCAGCTGGAGCTACCACGGGCTCCCGACAGGCTTATTTTCACTTGGAGAACACAGAAAACACACCAAGGTGCTGCTGCAAGCAAAGTTACAGAGGTTTCCCAGAGTGTTGCTTTTCTCGAGAAAAGAGCGCTTTACAGCGCTTTCTGGCTGCTAGAGACATGCAGAAAGAGCAAGTGTGGCAGAATGTGTTCCAAAGCAGCTGGAGCTACCACGGGCTCCGGACAGGCTTATTTTCACTTGGAGAACACAGAAAACACACCAAGGTGCTGCTGCAAGCAAAGTTACAGAGGTTTCCCAGAGTGTTGCTTTTCTCGAGAAAAGAGCGCTTTACAGCGCTTTCTGGCTGCTAGAGACATGCAGAAAGAGCAAGTGTGGCAGAATGTGTTCCAAAGCAGCTGGAGCTACCACGGGCTCCGGACAGGCTTATTTTCACTTGGAGAACACAGAAAACACACCAAGGTGCTGCTGCAAGCAAAGTTACAGAGGTTTCCCAGAGTGTTGCTTTTCTCGAGAAAAGAGCGCTTTACAGCGCTTTCTGGCTGCTAGAGACATGCAGAAAGAGCAAGTGTGGCAGAATGTGTTCCAAAGCAGCTGGAGCTACCACGGGCTCCGGACAGGCTTATTTTCACTTGGAGAACACAGAAAACACACCAAGGTGCTGCTGCAAGCAAAGTTACAGAGGTTTCCCAGAGTGTTGCTTTTCTCGAGAAAAGAGCGCTTTACAGCGCTTTCTGGCTGCTAGAGACATGCAGAAAGAGCAAGTGTGGCAGAATGTGTTCCAAAGCAGCTGGAGCTACCACGGGCTCCGGACAGGCTTATTTTCACTTGGAGAACACAGAAAACACACCAAGGTGCTGCTGCAAGCAAAGTTACAGAGGTTTCCCAGAGTGTTGCTTTTCTCGAGAAAAGAGCGCTTTACAGCGCTTTCTGGCTGCTAGAGACATGCAGAAAGAGCAAGTGTGGCAGAATGTGTTCCAAAGCAGCTGGAGCTACCACGGGCTCCGGACAGGCTTATTTTCACTTGGAGAACACAGAAAACACACCAAGGTGCTGCTGCAAGCAAAGTTACAGAGGTTTCCCAGAGTGTTGCTTTTCTCGAGAAAAGAGCGCTTTACAGCGCTTTCTGGCTGCTAGAGACATGCAGAAAGAGCAAGTGTGGCAGAATGTGTTCCAAAGCAGCTGGAGCTACCACGGGCTCCGGACAGGCTTATTTTCACTTGGAGAACACAGAAAACACACCAAGGTGCTGCTGCAAGCAAAGTTACAGAGGTTTCCCAGAGTGTTGCTTTTCTCGAGAAAAGAGCGCTTTACAGCGCTTTCTGGCTGCTAGAGACATGCAGAAAGAGCAAGTGTGGCAGAATGTGTTCCAAAGCAGCTGGAGCTACCACGGGCTCCGGACAGGCTTATTTTCACTTGGAGAACACAGAAAACACACCAAGGTGCTGCTGCAAGCAAAGTTACAGAGGTTTCCCAGAGTGTTGCTTTTCTCGAGAAAAGAGCGCTTTACAGCGCTTTCTGGCTGCTAGAGACATGCAGAAAGAGCAAGTGTGGCAGAATGTGTTCCAAAGCAGCTGGAGCTACCACGGGCTCCCGACAGGCTTATTTTCACTTGGAGAACACAGAAAACACACCAAGGTGCTGCTGCAAGCAAAGTTACAGAGGTTTCCCAGAGTGTTGCTTTTCTCGAGAAAAGAGCGCTTTACAGCGCTTTCTGGCTGCTAGAGACATGCAGAAAGAGCAAGTGTGGCAGAATGTGTTCCAAAGCAGCTGGAGCTACCACGGGCTCCGGACAGGCTTATTTTCACTTGGAGAACACAGAAAACACACCAAGGTGCTGCTGCAAGCAAAGTTACAGAGGTTTCCCAGAGTGTTGCTTTTCTCGAGAACAGAGCGCTTTACAGCGCTTTCTGGCTGCTAGAGACATGCAGAAAGAGCAAGTGTGGCAGAATGTGTTCCAAAGCAGCTGGAGCTACCACGGGCTCCCCACAGGCTTATTTTCACTTGGAGAACACAGAAAACACACCAAGGTGCTGCTGCAAGCAAAGTTACAGAGGTTTCCCAGAGTGTTGCTTTTCTCGAGAAAAGAGCGCTTTACAGCGCTTTCTGGCTGCTAGAGACATGCAGAAAGAGCAAGTGTGGCAGAATGTGTTCCAAAGCAGCTGGAGCTACCACGGGCTCCCCACAGGCTTATTTTCACTTGGAGAACACAGAAAACACACCAAGGTGCTGCTGCAAGCAAAGTTACAGAGGTTTCCCAGAGTGTTGCTTTTCTCGAGAAAAGAGCGCTTTACAGCGCTTTCTGGCTGCTAGAGACATGCAGAAAGAGCAAGTGTGGCAGAATGTGTTCCAAAGCAGCTGGAGCTACCACGGGCTCCCCACAGGCTTATTTTCACTTGGAGAACACAGAAAACACACCAAGGTGCTGCTGCAAGCAAAGTTACAGAGGTTTCCCAGAGTGTTGCTTTTCTCGAGAAAAGAGCGCTTTACAGCGCTTTCTGGCTGCTAGAGACATGCAGAAAGAGCAAGTGTGGCAGAATGTGTTCCAAAGCAGCTGGAGCTACCACGGGCTCCCCACAGGCTTATTTTCACTTGGAGAACACAGAAAACACACCAAGGTGCTGCTGCAAGCAAAGTTACAGAGGTTTCCCAGAGTGTTGCTTTTCTCGAGAAAAGAGCGCTTTACAGCGCTTTCTGGCTGCTAGAGACATGCAGAAAGAGCAAGTGTGGCAGAATGTGTTCCAAAGCAGCTGGAGCTACCACGGGCTCCGGACAGGCTTATTTTCACTTGGAGAACACAGAAAACACACCAAGGTGCTGCTGCAAGCAAAGTTACAGAGGTTTCCCAGAGTGTTGCTTTTCTCGAGAAAAGAGCGCTTTACAGCGCTTTCTGGCTGCTAGAGACATGCAGAAAGAGCAAGTGTGGCAGAATGTGTTCCAAAGCAGCTGGAGCTACCACGGGCTCCCCACAGGCTTATTTTCACTTGGAGAACACAGAAAACACACCAAGGTGCTGCTGCAAGCAAAGTTACAGAGGTTTCCCAGAGTGTTGCTTTTCTCGAGAAAAGAGCGCTTTACAGCGCTTTCTGGCTGCTAGAGACATGCAGAAAGAGCAAGTGTGGCAGAATGTGTTCCAAAGCAGCTGGAGCTACCACGGGCTCCCCACAGGCTTATTTTCACTTGGAGAACACAGAAAACACACCAAGGTGCTGCTGCAAGCAAAGTTACAGAGGTTTCCCAGAGTGTTGCTTTTCTCGAGAAAAGAGCGCTTTACAGCGCTTTCTGGCTGCTAGAGACATGCAGAAAGAGCAAGTGTGGCAGAATGTGTTCCAAAGCAGCTGGAGCTACCACGGGCTCCGGACAGGCTTATTTTCACTTGGAGAACACAGAAAACACACCAAGGTGCTGCTGCAAGCAAAGTTACAGAGGTTTCCCAGAGTGTTGCTTTTCTCGAGAAAAGAGCGCTTTACAGCGCTTTCTGGCTGCTAGAGACATGCAGAAAGAGCAAGTGTGGCAGAATGTGTTCCAAAGCAGCTGGAGCTACCACGGGCTCCGGACAGGCTTATTTTCACTTGGAGAACACAGAAAACACACCAAGGTGCTGCTGCAAGCAAAGTTACAGAGGTTTCCCAGAGTGTTGCTTTTCTCGAGAAAAGAGCGCTTTACAGCGCTTTCTGGCTGCTAGAGACATGCAGAAAGAGCAAGTGTGGCAGAATGTGTTCCAAAGCAGCTGGAGCTACCACGGGCTCCGGACAGGCTTATTTTCACTTGGAGAACACAGAAAACACACCAAGGTGCTGCTGCAAGCAAAGTTACAGAGGTTTCCCAGAGTGTTGCTTTTCTCGAGAAAAGAGCGCTTTACAGCGCTTTCTGGCTGCTAGAGACATGCAGAAAGAGCAAGTGTGGCAGAATGTGTTCCAAAGCAGCTGGAGCTACCACGGGCTCCGGACAGGCTTATTTTCACTTGGAGAACACAGAAAACACACCAAGGTGCTGCTGCAAGCAAAGTTACAGAGGTTTCCCAGAGTGTTGCTTTTCTCGAGAAAAGAGCGCTTTACAGCGCTTTCTGGCTGCTAGAGACATGCAGAAAGAGCAAGTGTGGCAGAATGTGTTCCAAAGCAGCTGGAGCTACCACGGGCTCCGGACAGGCTTATTTTCACTTGGAGAACACAGAAAACACACCAAGGTGCTGCTGCAAGCAAAGTTACAGAGGTTTCCCAGAGTGTTGCTTTTCTCGAGAAAAGAGCGCTTTACAGCGCTTTCTGGCTGCTAGAGACATGCAGAAAGAGCAAGTGTGGCAGAATGTGTTCCAAAGCAGCTGGAGCTACCACGGGCTCCGGACAGGCTTATTTTCACTTGGAGAACACAGAAAACACACCAAGGTGCTGCTGCAAGCAAAGTTACAGAGGTTTCCCAGAGTGTTGCTTTTCTCGAGAAAAGAGCGCTTTACAGCGCTTTCTGGCTGCTAGAGACATGCAGAAAGAGCAAGTGTGGCAGAATGTGTTCCAAAGCAGCTGGAGCTACCACGGGCTCCGGACAGGCTTATTTTCACTTGGAGAACACAGAAAACACACCAAGGTGCTGCTGCAAGCAAAGTTACAGAGGTTTCCCAGAGTGTTGCTTTTCTCGAGAAAAGAGCGCTTTACAGCGCTTTCTGGCTGCTAGAGACATGCAGAAAGAGCAAGTGTGGCAGAATGTGTTCCAAAGCAGCTGGAGCTACCACGGGCTCCGGACAGGCTTATTTTCACTTGGAGAACACAGAAAACACACCAAGGTGCTGCTGCAAGCAAAGTTACAGAGGTTTCCCAGAGTGTTGCTTTTCTCGAGAAAAGAGCGCTTTACAGCGCTTTCTGGCTGCTAGAGACATGCAGAAAGAGCAAGTGTGGCAGAATGTGTTCCAAAGCAGCTGGAGCTACCACGGGCTCCGGACAGGCTTATTTTCACTTGGAGAACACAGAAAACACACCAAGGTGCTGCTGCAAGCAAAGTTACAGAGGTTTCCCAGAGTGTTGCTTTTCTCGAGAAAAGAGCGCTTTACAGCGCTTTCTGGCTGCTAGAGACATGCAGAAAGAGCAAGTGTGGCAGAATGTGTTCCAAAGCAGCTGGAGCTACCACGGGCTCCGGACAGGCTTATTTTCACTTGGAGAACACAGAAAACACACCAAGGTGCTGCTGCAAGCAAAGTTACAGAGGTTTCCCAGAGTGTTGCTTTTCTCGAGAAAAGAGCGCTTTACAGCGCTTTCTGGCTGCTAGAGACATGCAGAAAGAGCAAGTGTGGCAGAATGTGTTCCAAAGCAGCTGGAGCTACCACGGGCTCCGGACAGGCTTATTTTCACTTGGAGAACACAGAAAACACACCAAGGTGCTGCTGCAAGCAAAGTTACAGAGGTTTCCCAGAGTGTTGCTTTTCTCGAGAAAAGAGCGCTTTACAGCGCTTTCTGGCTGCTAGAGACATGCAGAAAGAGCAAGTGTGGCAGAATGTGTTCCAAAGCAGCTGGAGCTACCACGGGCTCCGGACAGGCTTATTTTCACTTGGAGAACACAGAAAACACACCAAGGTGCTGCTGCAAGCAAAGTTACAGAGGTTTCCCAGAGTGTTGCTTTTCTCGAGAAAAGAGCGCTTTACAGCGCTTTCTGGCTGCTAGAGACATGCAGAAAGAGCAAGTGTGGCAGAATGTGTTCCAAAGCAGCTGGAGCTACCACGGGCTCCGGACAGGCTTATTTTCACTTGGAGAACACAGAAAACACACCAAGGTGCTGCTGCAAGCAAAGTTACAGAGGTTTCCCAGAGTGTTGCTTTTCTCGAGAAAAGAGCGCTTTACAGCGCTTTCTGGCTGCTAGAGACATGCAGAAAGAGCAAGTGTGGCAGAATGTGTTCCAAAGCAGCTGGAGCTACCACGGGCTCCGGACAGGCTTATTTTCACTTGGAGAACACAGAAAACACACCAAGGTGCTGCTGCAAGCAAAGTTACAGAGGTTTCCCAGAGTGTTGCTTTTCTCGAGAAAAGAGCGCTTTACAGCGCTTTCTGGCTGCTAGAGACATGCAGAAAGAGCAAGTGTGGCAGAATGTGTTCCAAAGCAGCTGGAGCTACCACGGGCTCCGGACAGGCTTATTTTCACTTGGAGAACACAGAAAACACACCAAGGTGCTGCTGCAAGCAAAGTTACAGAGGTTTCCCAGAGTGTTGCTTTTCTCGAGAAAAGAGCGCTTTACAGCGCTTTCTGGCTGCTAGAGACATGCAGAAAGAGCAAGTGTGGCAGAATGTGTTCCAAAGCAGCTGGAGCTACCACGGGCTCCGGACAGGCTTATTTTCACTTGGAGAACACAGAAAACACACCAAGGTGCTGCTGCAAGCAAAGTTACAGAGGTTTCCCAGAGTGTTGCTTTTCTCGAGAAAAGAGCGCTTTACAGCGCTTTCTGGCTGCTAGAGACATGCAGAAAGAGCAAGTGTGGCAGAATGTGTTCCAAAGCAGCTGGAGCTACCACGGGCTCCGGACAGGCTTATTTTCACTTGGAGAACACAGAAAACACACCAAGGTGCTGCTGCAAGCAAAGTTACAGAGGTTTCCCAGAGTGTTGCTTTTCTCGAGAAAAGAGCGCTTTACAGCGCTTTCTGGCTGCTAGAGACATGCAGAAAGAGCAAGTGTGGCAGAATGTGTTCCAAAGCAGCTGGAGCTACCACGGGCTCCGGACAGGCTTATTTTCACTTGGAGAACACAGAAAACACACCAAGGTGCTGCTGCAAGCAAAGTTACAGAGGTTTCCCAGAGTGTTGCTTTTCTCGAGAAAAGAGCGCTTTACAGCGCTTTCTGGCTGCTAGAGACATGCAGAAAGAGCAAGTGTGGCAGAATGTGTTCCAAAGCAGCTGGAGCTACCACGGGCTCCGGACAGGCTTATTTTCACTTGGAGAACACAGAAAACACACCAAGGTGCTGCTGCAAGCAAAGTTACAGAGGTTTCCCAGAGTGTTGCTTTTCTCGAGAAAAGAGCGCTTTACAGCGCTTTCTGGCTGCTAGAGACATGCAGAAAGAGCAAGTGTGGCAGAATGTGTTCCAAAGCAGCTGGAGCTACCACGGGCTCCGGACAGGCTTATTTTCACTTGGAGAACACAGAAAACACACCAAGGTGCTGCTGCAAGCAAAGTTACAGAGGTTTCCCAGAGTGTTGCTTTTCTCGAGAAAAGAGCGCTTTACAGCGCTTTCTGGCTGCTAGAGACATGCAGAAAGAGCAAGTGTGGCAGAATGTGTTCCAAAGCAGCTGGAGCTACCACGGGCTCCGGACAGGCTTATTTTCACTTGGAGAACACAGAAAACACACCAAGGTGCTGCTGCAAGCAAAGTTACAGAGGTTTCCCAGAGTGTTGCTTTTCTCGAGAAAAGAGCGCTTTACAGCGCTTTCTGGCTGCTAGAGACATGCAGAAAGAGCAAGTGTGGCAGAATGTGTTCCAAAGCAGCTGGAGCTACCACGGGCTCCGGACAGGCTTATTTTCACTTGGAGAACACAGAAAACACACCAAGGTGCTGCTGCAAGCAAAGTTACAGAGGTTTCCCAGAGTGTTGCTTTTCTCGAGAAAAGAGCGCTTTACAGCGCTTTCTGGCTGCTAGAGACATGCAGAAAGAGCAAGTGTGGCAGAATGTGTTCCAAAGCAGCTGGAGCTACCACGGGCTCCGGACAGGCTTATTTTCACTTGGAGAACACAGAAAACACACCAAGGTGCTGCTGCAAGCAAAGTTACAGAGGTTTCCCAGAGTGTTGCTTTTCTCGAGAAAAGAGCGCTTTACAGCGCTTTCTGGCTGCTAGAGACATGCAGAAAGAGCAAGTGTGGCAGAATGTGTTCCAAAGCAGCTGGAGCTACCACGGGCTCCGGACAGGCTTATTTTCACTTGGAGAACACAGAAAACACACCAAGGTGCTGCTGCAAGCAAAGTTACAGAGGTTTCCCAGAGTGTTGCTTTTCTCGAGAAAAGAGCGCTTTACAGCGCTTTCTGGCTGCTAGAGACATGCAGAAAGAGCAAGTGTGGCAGAATGTGTTCCAAAGCAGCTGGAGCTACCACGGGCTCCGGACAGGCTTATTTTCACTTGGAGAACACAGAAAACACACCAAGGTGCTGCTGCAAGCAAAGTTACAGAGGTTTCCCAGAGTGTTGCTTTTCTCGAGAAAAGAGCGCTTTACAGCGCTTTCTGGCTGCTAGAGACATGCAGAAAGAGCAAGTGTGGCAGAATGTGTTCCAAAGCAGCTGGAGCTACCACGGGCTCCGGACAGGCTTATTTTCACTTGGAGAACACAGAAAACACACCAAGGTGCTGCTGCAAGCAAAGTTACAGAGGTTTCCCAGAGTGTTGCTTTTCTCGAGAAAAGAGCGCTTTACAGCGCTTTCTGGCTGCTAGAGACATGCAGAAAGAGCAAGTGTGGCAGAATGTGTTCCAAAGCAGCTGGAGCTACCACGGGCTCCGGACAGGCTTATTTTCACTTGGAGAACACAGAAAACACACCAAGGTGCTGCTGCAAGCAAAGTTACAGAGGTTTCCCAGAGTGTTGCTTTTCTCGAGAAAAGAGCGCTTTACAGCGCTTTCTGGCTGCTAGAGACATGCAGAAAGAGCAAGTGTGGCAGAATGTGTTCCAAAGCAGCTGGAGCTACCACGGGCTCCGGACAGGCTTATTTTCACTTGGAGAACACAGAAAACACACCAAGGTGCTGCTGCAAGCAAAGTTACAGAGGTTTCCCAGAGTGTTGCTTTTCTCGAGAAAAGAGCGCTTTACAGCGCTTTCTGGCTGCTAGAGACATGCAGAAAGAGCAAGTGTGGCAGAATGTGTTCCAAAGCAGCTGGAGCTACCACGGGCTCCGGACAGGCTTATTTTCACTTGGAGAACACAGAAAACACACCAAGGTGCTGCTGCAAGCAAAGTTACAGAGGTTTCCCAGAGTGTTGCTTTTCTCGAGAAAAGAGCGCTTTACAGCGCTTTCTGGCTGCTAGAGACATGCAGAAAGAGCAAGTGTGGCAGAATGTGTTCCAAAGCAGCTGGAGCTACCACGGGCTCCGGACAGGCTTATTTTCACTTGGAGAACACAGAAAACACACCAAGGTGCTGCTGCAAGCAAAGTTACAGAGGTTTCCCAGAGTGTTGCTTTTCTCGAGAAAAGAGCGCTTTACAGCGCTTTCTGGCTGCTAGAGACATGCAGAAAGAGCAAGTGTGGCAGAATGTGTTCCAAAGCAGCTGGAGCTACCACGGGCTCCGGACAGGCTTATTTTCACTTGGAGAACACAGAAAACACACCAAGGTGCTGCTGCAAGCAAAGTTACAGAGGTTTCCCAGAGTGTTGCTTTTCTCGAGAAAAGAGCGCTTTACAGCGCTTTCTGGCTGCTAGAGACATGCAGAAAGAGCAAGTGTGGCAGAATGTGTTCCAAAGCAGCTGGAGCTACCACGGGCTCCGGACAGGCTTATTTTCACTTGGAGAACACAGAAAACACACCAAGGTGCTGCTGCAAGCAAAGTTACAGAGGTTTCCCAGAGTGTTGCTTTTCTCGAGAAAAGAGCGCTTTACAGCGCTTTCTGGCTGCTAGAGACATGCAGAAAGAGCAAGTGTGGCAGAATGTGTTCCAAAGCAGCTGGAGCTACCACGGGCTCCGGACAGGCTTATTTTCACTTGGAGAACACAGAAAACACACCAAGGTGCTGCTGCAAGCAAAGTTACAGAGGTTTCCCAGAGTGTTGCTTTTCTCGAGAAAAGAGCGCTTTACAGCGCTTTCTGGCTGCTAGAGACATGCAGAAAGAGCAAGTGTGGCAGAATGTGTTCCAAAGCAGCTGGAGCTACCACGGGCTCCGGACAGGCTTATTTTCACTTGGAGAACACAGAAAACACACCAAGGTGCTGCTGCAAGCAAAGTTACAGAGGTTTCCCAGAGTGTTGCTTTTCTCGAGAAAAGAGCGCTTTACAGCGCTTTCTGGCTGCTAGAGACATGCAGAAAGAGCAAGTGTGGCAGAATGTGTTCCAAAGCAGCTGGAGCTACCACGGGCTCCGGACAGGCTTATTTTCACTTGGAGAACACAGAAAACACACCAAGGTGCTGCTGCAAGCAAAGTTACAGAGGTTTCCCAGAGTGTTGCTTTTCTCGAGAAAAGAGCGCTTTACAGCGCTTTCTGGCTGCTAGAGACATGCAGAAAGAGCAAGTGTGGCAGAATGTGTTCCAAAGCAGCTGGAGCTACCACGGGCTCCGGACAGGCTTATTTTCACTTGGAGAACACAGAAAACACACCAAGGTGCTGCTGCAAGCAAAGTTACAGAGGTTTCCCAGAGTGTTGCTTTTCTCGAGAAAAGAGCGCTTTACAGCGCTTTCTGGCTGCTAGAGACATGCAGAAAGAGCAAGTGTGGCAGAATGTGTTCCAAAGCAGCTGGAGCTACCACGGGCTCCGGACAGGCTTATTTTCACTTGGAGAACACAGAAAACACACCAAGGTGCTGCTGCAAGCAAAGTTACAGAGGTTTCCCAGAGTGTTGCTTTTCTCGAGAAAAGAGCGCTTTACAGCGCTTTCTGGCTGCTAGAGACATGCAGAAAGAGCAAGTGTGGCAGAATGTGTTCCAAAGCAGCTGGAGCTACCACGGGCTCCGGACAGGCTTATTTTCACTTGGAGAACACAGAAAACACACCAAGGTGCTGCTGCAAGCAAAGTTACAGAGGTTTCCCAGAGTGTTGCTTTTCTCGAGAAAAGAGCGCTTTACAGCGCTTTCTGGCTGCTAGAGACATGCAGAAAGAGCAAGTGTGGCAGAATGTGTTCCAAAGCAGCTGGAGCTACCACGGGCTCCGGACAGGCTTATTTTCACTTGGAGAACACAGAAAACACACCAAGGTGCTGCTGCAAGCAAAGTTACAGAGGTTTCCCAGAGTGTTGCTTTTCTCGAGAAAAGAGCGCTTTACAGCGCTTTCTGGCTGCTAGAGACATGCAGAAAGAGCAAGTGTGGCAGAATGTGTTCCAAAGCAGCTGGAGCTACCACGGGCTCCGGACAGGCTTATTTTCACTTGGAGAACACAGAAAACACACCAAGGTGCTGCTGCAAGCAAAGTTACAGAGGTTTCCCAGAGTGTTGCTTTTCTCGAGAAAAGAGCGCTTTACAGCGCTTTCTGGCTGCTAGAGACATGCAGAAAGAGCAAGTGTGGCAGAATGTGTTCCAAAGCAGCTGGAGCTACCACGGGCTCCGGACAGGCTTATTTTCACTTGGAGAACACAGAAAACACACCAAGGTGCTGCTGCAAGCAAAGTTACAGAGGTTTCCCAGAGTGTTGCTTTTCTCGAGAAAAGAGCGCTTTACAGCGCTTTCTGGCTGCTAGAGACATGCAGAAAGAGCAAGTGTGGCAGAATGTGTTCCAAAGCAGCTGGAGCTACCACGGGCTCCGGACAGGCTTATTTTCACTTGGAGAACACAGAAAACACACCAAGGTGCTGCTGCAAGCAAAGTTACAGAGGTTTCCCAGAGTGTTGCTTTTCTCGAGAAAAGAGCGCTTTACAGCGCTTTCTGGCTGCTAGAGACATGCAGAAAGAGCAAGTGTGGCAGAATGTGTTCCAAAGCAGCTGGAGCTACCACGGGCTCCGGACAGGCTTATTTTCACTTGGAGAACACAGAAAACACACCAAGGTGCTGCTGCAAGCAAAGTTACAGAGGTTTCCCAGAGTGTTGCTTTTCTCGAGAAAAGAGCGCTTTACAGCGCTTTCTGGCTGCTAGAGACATGCAGAAAGAGCAAGTGTGGCAGAATGTGTTCCAAAGCAGCTGGAGCTACCACGGGCTCCGGACAGGCTTATTTTCACTTGGAGAACACAGAAAACACACCAAGGTGCTGCTGCAAGCAAAGTTACAGAGGTTTCCCAGAGTGTTGCTTTTCTCGAGAAAAGAGCGCTTTACAGCGCTTTCTGGCTGCTAGAGACATGCAGAAAGAGCAAGTGTGGCAGAATGTGTTCCAAAGCAGCTGGAGCTACCACGGGCTCCGGACAGGCTTATTTTCACTTGGAGAACACAGAAAACACACCAAGGTGCTGCTGCAAGCAAAGTTACAGAGGTTTCCCAGAGTGTTGCTTTTCTCGAGAAAAGAGCGCTTTACAGCGCTTTCTGGCTGCTAGAGACATGCAGAAAGAGCAAGTGTGGCAGAATGTGTTCCAAAGCAGCTGGAGCTACCACGGGCTCCGGACAGGCTTATTTTCACTTGGAGAACACAGAAAACACACCAAGGTGCTGCTGCAAGCAAAGTTACAGAGGTTTCCCAGAGTGTTGCTTTTCTCGAGAAAAGAGCGCTTTACAGCGCTTTCTGGCTGCTAGAGACATGCAGAAAGAGCAAGTGTGGCAGAATGTGTTCCAAAGCAGCTGGAGCTACCACGGGCTCCGGACAGGCTTATTTTCACTTGGAGAACACAGAAAACACACCAAGGTGCTGCTGCAAGCAAAGTTACAGAGGTTTCCCAGAGTGTTGCTTTTCTCGAGAAAAGAGCGCTTTACAGCGCTTTCTGGCTGCTAGAGACATGCAGAAAGAGCAAGTGTGGCAGAATGTGTTCCAAAGCAGCTGGAGCTACCACGGGCTCCGGACAGGCTTATTTTCACTTGGAGAACACAGAAAACACACCAAGGTGCTGCTGCAAGCAAAGTTACAGAGGTTTCCCAGAGTGTTGCTTTTCTCGAGAAAAGAGCGCTTTACAGCGCTTTCTGGCTGCTAGAGACATGCAGAAAGAGCAAGTGTGGCAGAATGTGTTCCAAAGCAGCTGGAGCTACCACGGGCTCCGGACAGGCTTATTTTCACTTGGAGAACACAGAAAACACACCAAGGTGCTGCTGCAAGCAAAGTTACAGAGGTTTCCCAGAGTGTTGCTTTTCTCGAGAAAAGAGCGCTTTACAGCGCTTTCTGGCTGCTAGAGACATGCAGAAAGAGCAAGTGTGGCAGAATGTGTTCCAAAGCAGCTGGAGCTACCACGGGCTCCGGACAGGCTTATTTTCACTTGGAGAACACAGAAAACACACCAAGGTGCTGCTGCAAGCAAAGTTACAGAGGTCTCCCAGAGTGTTGCTTTTCTCGAGAAAAGAGCGCTTTACAGCGCTTTCTGGCTGCTAGAGACATGCAGAAAGAGCAAGTGTGGCAGAATGTGTTCCAAAGCAGCTGGAGCTACCACGGGCTCCGGACAGGCTTATTTTCACTTGGAGAACACAGAAAACACACCAAGGTGCTGCTGCAAGCAAAGTTACAGAGGTTTCCCAGAGTGTTGCTTTTCTCGAGAAAAGAGCGCTTTACAGCGCTTTCTGGCTGCTAGAGACATGCAGAAAGAGCAAGTGTGGCAGAATGTGTTCCAAAGCAGCTGGAGCTACCACGGGCTCCGGACAGGCTTATTTTCACTTGGAGAACACAGAAAACACACCAAGGTGCTGCTGCAAGCAAAGTTACAGAGGTTTCCCAGAGTGTTGCTTTTCTCGAGAAAAGAGCGCTTTACAGCGCTTTCTGGCTGCTAGAGACATGCAGAAAGAGCAAGTGTGGCAGAATGTGTTCCAAAGCAGCTGGAGCTACCACGGGCTCCGGACAGGCTTATTTTCACTTGGAGAACACAGAAAACACACCAAGGTGCTGCTGCAAGCAAAGTTACAGAGGTTTCCCAGAGTGTTGCTTTTCTCGAGAAAAGAGCGCTTTACAGCGCTTTCTGGCTGCTAGAGACATGCAGAAAGAGCAAGTGTGGCAGAATGTGTTCCAAAGCAGCTGGAGCTACCACGGGCTCCGGACAGGCTTATTTTCACTTGGAGAACACAGAAAACACACCAAGGTGCTGCTGCAAGCAAAGTTACAGAGGTTTCCCAGAGTGTTGCTTTTCTCGAGAAAAGAGCGCTTTACAGCGCTTTCTGGCTGCTAGAGACATGCAGAAAGAGCAAGTGTGGCAGAATGTGTTCCAAAGCAGCTGGAGCTACCACGGGCTCCGGACAGGCTTATTTTCACTTGGAGAACACAGAAAACACACCAAGGTGCTGCTGCAAGCAAAGTTACAGAGGTTTCCCAGAGTGTTGCTTTTCTCGAGAAAAGAGCGCTTTACAGCGCTTTCTGGCTGCTAGAGACATGCAGAAAGAGCAAGTGTGGCAGAATGTGTTCCAAAGCAGCTGGAGCTACCACGGGCTCCGGACAGGCTTATTTTCACTTGGAGAACACAGAAAACACACCAAGGTGCTGCTGCAAGCAAAGTTACAGAGGTTTCCCAGAGTGTTGCTTTTCTCGAGAAAAGAGCGCTTTACAGCGCTTTCTGGCTGCTAGAGACATGCAGAAAGAGCAAGTGTGGCAGAATGTGTTCCAAAGCAGCTGGAGCTACCACGGGCTCCGGACAGGCTTATTTTCACTTGGAGAACACAGAAAACACACCAAGGTGCTGCTGCAAGCAAAGTTACAGAGGTTTCCCAGAGTGTTGCTTTTCTCGAGAAAAGAGCGCTTTACAGCGCTTTCTGGCTGCTAGAGACATGCAGAAAGAGCAAGTGTGGCAGAATGTGTTCCAAAGCAGCTGGAGCTACCACGGGCTCCGGACAGGCTTATTTTCACTTGGAGAACACAGAAAACACACCAAGGTGCTGCTGCAAGCAAAGTTACAGAGGTTTCCCAGAGTGTTGCTTTTCTCGAGAAAAGAGCGCTTTACAGCGCTTTCTGGCTGCTAGAGACATGCAGAAAGAGCAAGTGTGGCAGAATGTGTTCCAAAGCAGCTGGAGCTACCACGGGCTCCGGACAGGCTTATTTTCACTTGGAGAACACAGAAAACACACCAAGGTGCTGCTGCAAGCAAAGTTACAGAGGTTTCCCAGAGTGTTGCTTTTCTCGAGAAAAGAGCGCTTTACAGCGCTTTCTGGCTGCTAGAGACATGCAGAAAGAGCAAGTGTGGCAGAATGTGTTCCAAAGCAGCTGGAGCTACCACGGGCTCCGGACAGGCTTATTTTCACTTGGAGAACACAGAAAACACACCAAGGTGCTGCTGCAAGCAAAGTTACAGAGGTTTCCCAGAGTGTTGCTTTTCTCGAGAAAAGAGCGCTTTACAGCGCTTTCTGGCTGCTAGAGACATGCAGAAAGAGCAAGTGTGGCAGAATGTGTTCCAAAGCAGCTGGAGCTACCACGGGCTCCGGACAGGCTTATTTTCACTTGGAGAACACAGAAAACACACCAAGGTGCTGCTGCAAGCAAAGTTACAGAGGTTTCCCAGAGTGTTGCTTTTCTCGAGAAAAGAGCGCTTTACAGCGCTTTCTGGCTGCTAGAGACATGCAGAAAGAGCAAGTGGTGGCAGAATGTGTTCCAAAGCAGCTGGAGCTACCACGGGCTCCGGACAGGCTTATTTTCACTTGGAGAACACAGAAAACACACCAAGGTGCTGCTGCAAGCAAAGTTACAGAGGTTTCCCAGAGTGTTGCTTTTCTCGAGAAAAGAGCGCTTTACAGCGCTTTCTGGCTGCTAGAGACATGCAGAAAGAGCAAGTGTGGCAGAATGTGTTCCAAAGCAGCTGGAGCTACCACGGGCTCCGGACAGGCTTATTTTCACTTGGAGAACACAGAAAACACACCAAGGTGCTGCTGCAAGCAAAGTTACAGAGGTTTCCCAGAGTGTTGCTTTTCTCGAGAAAAGAGCGCTTTACAGCGCTTTCTGGCTGCTAGAGACATGCAGAAAGAGCAAGTGTGGCAGAATGTGTTCCAAAGCAGCTGGAGCTACCACGGGCTCCGGACAGGCTTATTTTCACTTGGAGAACACAGAAAACACACCAAGGTGCTGCTGCAAGCAAAGTTACAGAGGTTTCCCAGAGTGTTGCTTTTCTCGAGAAAAGAGCGCTTTACAGCGCTTTCTGGCTGCTAGAGACATGCAGAAAGAGCAAGTGTGGCAGAATGTGTTCCAAAGCAGCTGGAGCTACCACGGGCTCCGGACAGGCTTATTTTCACTTGGAGAACACAGAAAACACACCAAGGTGCTGCTGCAAGCAAAGTTACAGAGGTTTCCCAGAGTGTTGCTTTTCTCGAGAAAAGAGCGCTTTACAGCGCTTTCTGGCTGCTAGAGACATGCAGAAAGAGCAAGTGTGGCAGAATGTGTTCCAAAGCAGCTGGAGCTACCACGGGCTCCGGACAGGCTTATTTTCACTTGGAGAACACAGAAAACACACCAAGGTGCTGCTGCAAGCAAAGTTACAGAGGTTTCCCAGAGTGTTGCTTTTCTCGAGAAAAGAGCGCTTTACAGCGCTTTCTGGCTGCTAGAGACATGCAGAAAGAGCAAGTGTGGCAGAATGTGTTCCAAAGCAGCTGGAGCTACCACGGGCTCCGGACAGGCTTATTTTCACTTGGAGAACACAGAAAACACACCAAGGTGCTGCTGCAAGCAAAGTTACAGAGGTTTCCCAGAGTGTTGCTTTTCTCGAGAAAAGAGCGCTTTACAGCGCTTTCTGGCTGCTAGAGACATGCAGAAAGAGCAAGTGTGGCAGAATGTGTTCCAAAGCAGCTGGAGCTACCACGGGCTCCGGACAGGCTTATTTTCACTTGGAGAACACAGAAAACACACCAAGGTGCTGCTGCAAGCAAAGTTACAGAGGTTTCCCAGAGTGTTGCTTTTCTCGAGAAAAGAGCGCTTTACAGCGCTTTCTGGCTGCTAGAGACATGCAGAAAGAGCAAGTGTGGCAGAATGTGTTCCAAAGCAGCTGGAGCTACCACGGGCTCCGGACAGGCTTATTTTCACTTGGAGAACACAGAAAACACACCAAGGTGCTGCTGCAAGCAAAGTTACAGAGGTTTCCCAGAGTGTTGCTTTTCTCGAGAAAAGAGCGCTTTACAGCGCTTTCTGGCTGCTAGAGACATGCAGAAAGAGCAAGTGTGGCAGAATGTGTTCCAAAGCAGCTGGAGCTACCACGGGCTCCGGACAGGCTTATTTTCACTTGGAGAACACAGAAAACACACCAAGGTGCTGCTGCAAGCAAAGTTACAGAGGTTTCCCAGAGTGTTGCTTTTCTCGAGAAAAGAGCGCTTTACAGCGCTTTCTGGCTGCTAGAGACATGCAGAAAGAGCAAGTGTGGCAGAATGTGTTCCAAAGCAGCTGGAGCTACCACGGGCTCCGGACAGGCTTATTTTCACTTGGAGAACACAGAAAACACACCAAGGTGCTGCTGCAAGCAAAGTTACAGAGGTTTCCCAGAGTGTTGCTTTTCTCGAGAAAAGAGCGCTTTACAGCGCTTTCTGGCTGCTAGAGACATGCAGAAAGAGCAAGTGTGGCAGAATGTGTTCCAAAGCAGCTGGAGCTACCACGGGCTCCGGACAGGCTTATTTTCACTTGGAGAACACAGAAAACACACCAAGGTGCTGCTGCAAGCAAAGTTACAGAGGTTTCCCAGAGTGTTGCTTTTCTCGAGAAAAGAGCGCTTTACAGCGCTTTCTGGCTGCTAGAGACATGCAGAAAGAGCAAGTGTGGCAGAATGTGTTCCAAAGCAGCTGGAGCTACCACGGGCTCCGGACAGGCTTATTTTCACTTGGAGAACACAGAAAACACACCAAGGTGCTGCTGCAAGCAAAGTTACAGAGGTTTCCCAGAGTGTTGCTTTTCTCGAGAAAAGAGCGCTTTACAGCGCTTTCTGGCTGCTAGAGACATGCAGAAAGAGCAAGTGTGGCAGAATGTGTTCCAAAGCAGCTGGAGCTACCACGGGCTCCGGACAGGCTTATTTTCACTTGGAGAACACAGAAAACACACCAAGGTGCTGCTGCAAGCAAAGTTACAGAGGTTTCCCAGAGTGTTGCTTTTCTCGAGAAAAGAGCGCTTTACAGCGCTTTCTGGCTGCTAGAGACATGCAGAAAGAGCAAGTGTGGCAGAATGTGTTCCAAAGCAGCTGGAGCTACCACGGGCTCCGGACAGGCTTATTTTCACTTGGAGAACACAGAAAACACACCAAGGTGCTGCTGCAAGCAAAGTTACAGAGGTTTCCCAGAGTGTTGCTTTTCTCGAGAAAAGAGCGCTTTACAGCGCTTTCTGGCTGCTAGAGACATGCAGAAAGAGCAAGTGTGGCAGAATGTGTTCCAAAGCAGCTGGAGCTACCACGGGCTCCGGACAGGCTTATTTTCACTTGGAGAACACAGAAAACACACCAAGGTGCTGCTGCAAGCAAAGTTACAGAGGTTTCCCAGAGTGTTGCTTTTCTCGAGAAAAGAGCGCTTTACAGCGCTTTCTGGCTGCTAGAGACATGCAGAAAGAGCAAGTGTGGCAGAATGTGTTCCAAAGCAGCTGGAGCTACCACGGGCTCCGGACAGGCTTATTTTCACTTGGAGAACACAGAAAACACACCAAGGTGCTGCTGCAAGCAAAGTTACAGAGGTTTCCCAGAGTGTTGCTTTTCTCGAGAAAAGAGCGCTTTACAGCGCTTTCTGGCTGCTAGAGACATGCAGAAAGAGCAAGTGTGGCAGAATGTGTTCCAAAGCAGCTGGAGCTACCACGGGCTCCGGACAGGCTTATTTTCACTTGGAGAACACAGAAAACACACCAAGGTGCTGCTGCAAGCAAAGTTACAGAGGTTTCCCAGAGTGTTGCTTTTCTCGAGAAAAGAGCGCTTTACAGCGCTTTCTGGCTGCTAGAGACATGCAGAAAGAGCAAGTGTGGCAGAATGTGTTCCAAAGCAGCTGGAGCTACCACGGGCTCCGGACAGGCTTATTTTCACTTGGAGAACACAGAAAACACACCAAGGTGCTGCTGCAAGCAAAGTTACAGAGGTTTCCCAGAGTGTTGCTTTTCTCGAGAAAAGAGCCTTTACAGCGCTTTCTGGCTGCTAGAGACATGCAGAAAGAGCAAGTGTGGCAGAATGTGTTCCAAAGCAGCTGGAGCTACCACGGGCTCCGGACAGGCTTATTTTCACTTGGAGAACACAGAAAACACACCAAGGTGCTGCTGCAAGCAAAGTTACAGAGGTTTCCCAGAGTGTTGCTTTTCTCGAGAAAAGAGCGCTTTACAGCGCTTTCTGGCTGCTAGAGACATGCAGAAAGAGCAAGTGTGGCAGAATGTGTTCCAAAGCAGCTGGAGCTACCACGGGCTCCGGACAGGCTTATTTTCACTTGGAGAACACAGAAAACACACCAAGGTGCTGCTGCAAGCAAAGTTACAGAGGTTTCCCAGAGTGTTGCTTTTCTCGAGAAAAGAGCGCTTTACAGCGCTTTCTGGCTGCTAGAGACATGCAGAAAGAGCAAGTGTGGCAGAATGTGTTCCAAAGCAGCTGGAGCTACCACGGGCTCCGGACAGGCTTATTTTCACTTGGAGAACACAGAAAACACACCAAGGTGCTGCTGCAAGCAAAGTTACAGAAGTCCCCCTGAGTGTTGCTTTTCTCGAGAAAAGAGCGCTTTACAGTGCTTTCTGGCTGCTAGAGACATGCAGAAAGAGCAAGTGTGGCAGAATGTGTTCCAAAGCAGCTGGAGCTACCACGGGCTCCGGACAGGCTTCTTTTCACTTGGAGAACACAGAAAACACACCAAGGTGCTGCTGCAAGCAAAGTTACAGAAGTCCCCCTGAGTGTTGCTTTTCTCGAGAAAAGAGCACTTTACAGTGCTTTCTGGCTGCTAGAGACATGCAGAAAGAGCAAGTGTGGCAGAATGTGTTCCAAAGCAGCTGGAGCTACCACGGGCTCCGGACAGGCTTATTTTCACTTGGAGAACACAGAAAACACACCAAGGTGCTGCTGCAAGCAAAGTTACAGAAGTCCCCCTGAGTGTTGCTTTTCTCGAGAAAAGAGCGCTTTACAGTGCTTTCTGGCTGCTAGAGACATGCAGAAAGAGCAAGTGTGGCAGAATGTGTTCCAAAGCAGCTGGAGCTACCACGGGCTCCGGACAGGCTTATTTTCACTTGGAGAACACAGAAAACACACCAAGGTGCTGCTGCAAGCAAAGTTACAGAGGTTTCCCAGAGTGTTGCTTTTCTCGAGAAAAGAGCTCTTTACAGCGCTTTCTGGCTGCTAGAGACATGCAGAAAGAGCAAGTGTGGCAGAATGTGTTCCAAAGCAGCTGGAGCTCCCACGGGCTCCGGACAGGCTTATTTTCACTTGGAGAACACAGAAAACACACCAAGGTGCTGCTGCAAGCAAAGTTACAGAGGTTTCCCAGAGTGTTGCTTTTCTCGAGAAAAGAGCGCTTTACAGCGCTTTCTGGCTGCTAGAGACATGCAGAAAGAGCAAGTGTGGCAGAATGTGTTCCAAAGCAGCTGGAGCTACCATGGGCTCCGGACAGGCTTATTTTCACTTGGAGAACACAGAAAACACACCAAGGTGCTGCTGCAAGCAAAGTTACAGAGGTTTCCCAGAGTGTTGCTTTTCTCGAGAAAAGAGCGCTTTACAGCGCTTTCTGGCTGCTAGAGACATGCAGAAAGAGCAAGTGTGGCAGAATGTGTTCCAAAGCAGCTGGAGCTACCACGGGCTCCGGACAGGCTTATTTTCACTTGGAGAACACAGAAAACACACCAAGGTGCTGCTGCAAGCAAAGTTACAGAAGTCCCCCTGAGTGTTGCTTTTCTCGAGAAAAGAGCGCTTTACAGCGCTTTCTGGCTGCTAGAGACATGCAGAAAGAGCAAGTGTGGCAGAATGTGTTCCAAAGCAGCTGGAGCTACCACGGGCTCCGGACAGGCTTATTTTCACTTGGAGAACACAGAAAACACACCAAGGTGCTGCTGCAAGCAAAGTTACAGAAGTCCCCCTGAGTGTTGCTTTTCTCGAGAAAAGAGCACTTTACAGTGCTTTCTGGCTGCTAGAGACATGCAGAAAGAGCAAGTGTGGCAGAATGTGTTCCAAAGCAGCTGGAGCTACCACGGGCTCCGGACAGGCTTATTTTCACTTGGAGAACACAGAAAACACACCAAGGTGCTGCTGCAAGCAAAGTTACAGAGGTTTCCCACAGTGTTGCTTTTCTCGAGAAAAGAGCGCTTTACAGCGCTTTCTGGCTGCTAGAGACATGCAGAAAGAGCAAGTGTGGCAGAATGTGTTCCAAAGCAGCTGGAGCTACCACGGGCTCCGGACAGGCTTATTTTCACTTGGAGAACACAGAAAACCCACCAAGGTGCTGCTGCAAGCAAAGTTACACAAGTCCCCCTGAGTGTTGCTTTTCTCGAGAAAAGAGCGCTTTACAGCGCTTTCTGGCTGCTAGAGACATGCAGAAAGAGCAAGTGTGGCAGAATGTGTTCCAAAGCAGCTGGAGCTACCACGGGCTCCGGACAGGCTTATTTTCACTTGGAGAACACAGAAAACACACCAAGGTGCTGCTGCAAGCAAAGTTACAGAGGTTTCCCAGAGTGTTGCTTTTCTCGAGAAAAGAGCTCTTTACAGCGCTTTCTGGCTGCTAGAGACATGCAGAAAGAGCAAGTGTGGCAGAATGTGTTCCAAAGCAGCTGGAGCTACCACGGGCTCCGGACAGGCTTATTTTCACTTGGAGAACACAGAAAACACACCAAGGTGCTGCTGCAAGCAAAGTTACAGAGGTTTCCCAGAGTGTTGCTTTTCTCGAGAAAAGAGCGCTTTACAGCGCTTTCTGGCTGCTAGAGACATGCAGAAAGAGCAAGTGTGGCAGAATGTGTTCCAAAGCAGCTGGAGCTACCACGGGCTCCGGACAGGCTTATTTTCACTTGGAGAACACAGAAAACACACCAAGGTGCTGCTGCAAGCAAAGTTACAGAGGTTTCCCAGAGTGTTGCTTTTCTCGAGAAAAGAGCGCTTTACAGCGCTTTCTGGCTGCTAGAGACATGCAGAAAGAGCAAGTGTGGCAGAATGTGTTCCAAAGCAGCTGGAGCTACCACGGGCTCCGGACAGGCTTATTTTCACTTGGAGAACACAGAAAACACACCAAGGTGCTGCTGCAAGCAAAGTTACAGAGGTTTCCCAGAGTGTTGCTTTTCTCGATAAAAAAGCGCTTTACAGCGCTTTCTGGCTGCTAGAGACATGCAGAAAGAGCAAGTGTGGCAGAATGTGTTCCAAAGCAGCTGGAGCTACCACGGGCTCCGGACAGGCTTATTTTCACTTGGAGAACACAGAAAACACACCAAGGTGCTGCTGCAAGCAAAGTTACAGAAGCCCCCCTGAGTGTTGCTTTTCTCGAGAAAAGAGCACTTTACAGTGCTTTCTGGCTGCTAGAGACATGCAGAAAGAGCAAGTGTGGCAGAATGTGTTCCAAAGCAGCTGGAGCTACCACGGGCTCCGGACAGGCTTATTTTCACTTGGAGAACACAGAAAACACACCAAGGTGCTGCTGCAAGCAAAGTTACAGAGGTTTCCCAGAGTGTTGCTTTTCTCGAGAAAAGAGCGCTTTACAGCGCTTTCTGGCTGCTAGAGACATGCAGAAAGAGCAAGTGTGGCAGAATGTGTTCCAAAGCAGCTGGAGCTACCACGGGCTCCGGACAGGCTTATTTTCACTTGGAGAACACAGAAAACACACCAAGGTGCTGCTGCAAGCAAAGTTACAGAAGTCCCCCTGAGTGTTGCTTTTCTCGAGAAAAGAGCGCTTTACAGCGCTTTCTGGCTGCTAGAGACATGCAGAAAGAGCAAGTGTGGCAGAATGTGTTCCAAAGCAGCTGGAGCTACCACGGGCTCCGGACAGGCTTATTTTCACTTGGAGAACACAGAAAACACACCAAGGTGCTGCTGCAAGCAAAGTTACAGAGGTTTCCCAGAGTGTTGCTTTTCTCGAGAAAAGAGCGCTTTACAGCGCTTTCTGGCTGCTAGAGACATGCAGAAAGAGCAAGTGTGGCAGAATGTGTTCCAAAGCAGCTGGAGCTACCACGGGCTCCGGACAGGCTTATTTTCACTTGGAGAACACAGAAAACACACCGAGGTGCTGCTGCAAGCAAAGTTACAGAGGTTTCCCAGAGTGTTGCTTTTCTCGAGAAAAGAGCGCTTTACAGCGCTTTCTGGCTGCTAGAGACATGCAGAAAGAGCAAGTGTGGCAGAATGTGTTCCAAAGCAGCTGGAGCTACCACGGGCTCCGGACAGGCTTATTTTCACTTGGAGAACACAGAAAACACACCAAGGTGCTGCTGCAAGCAAAGTTACAGAGGTTTCCCAGAGTGTTGCTTTTCTCGAGAAAAGAGCGCTTTACAGCGCTTTCTGGCTGCTAGAGACATGCAGAAAGAGCAAGTGTGGCAGAATGTGTTCCAAAGCAGCTGGAGCTACCACGGGCTCCGGACAGGCTTATTTTCACTTGGAGAACACAGAAAACACACCAAGGTGCTGCTGCAAGCAAAGTTACAGAGGTTTCCCAGAGTGTTGCTTTTCTCGAGAAAAGAGCGCTTTACAGCGCTTTCTGGCTGCTAGAGACATGCAGAAAGAGCAAGTGTGGCAGAATGTGTTCCAAAGCAGCTGGAGCTACCACGGGCTCCGGACAGGCTTATTTTCACTTGGAGAACACAGAAAACACACCAAGGTGCTGCTGCAAGCAAAGTTACAGAGGTTTCCCAGAGTGTTGCTTTTCTCGAGAAAAGAGCGCTTTACAGCGCTTTCTGGCTGCTAGAGACATGCAGAAAGAGCAAGTGTGGCAGAATGTGTTCCAAAGCAGCTGGAGCTACCACGGGCTCCGGACAGGCTTATTTTCACTTGGAGAACACAGAAAACACACCAAGGTGCTGCTGCAAGCAAAGTTACAGAGGTTTCCCAGAGTGTTGCTTTTCTCGAGAAAAGAGCGCTTTACAGCGCTTTCTGGCTGCTAGAGACATGCAGAAAGAGCAAGTGTGGCAGAATGTGTTCCAAAGCAGCTGGAGCTACCACGGGCTCCGGACAGGCTTATTTTCACTTGGAGAACACAGAAAACACACCAAGGTGCTGCTGCAAGCAAAGTTACAGAGGTTTCCCAGAGTGTTGCTTTTCTCGAGAAAAGAGCGCTTTACAGCGCTTTCTGGCTGCTAGAGACATGCAGAAAGAGCAAGTGTGGCAGAATGTGTTCCAAAGCAGCTGGAGCTACCACGGGCTCCGGACAGGCTTATTTTCACTTGGAGAACACAGAAAACACACCAAGGTGCTGCTGCAAGCAAAGTTACAGAGGTTTCCCAGAGTGTTGCTTTTCTCGAGAAAAGAGCGCTTTACAGCGCTTTCTGGCTGCTAGAGACATGCAGAAAGAGCAAGTGTGGCAGAATGTGTTCCAAAGCAGCTGGAGCTACCACGGGCTCCGGACAGGCTTATTTTCACTTGGAGAACACAGAAAACACACCAAGGTGCTGCTGCAAGCAAAGTTACAGAGGTTTCCCAGAGTGTTGCTTTTCTCGAGAAAAGAGCTCTTTACAGCGCTTTCTGGCTGCTAGAGACATGCAGAAAGAGCAAGTGTGGCAGAATGTGTTCCAAAGCAGCTGGAGCTACCACGGGCTCCGGACAGGCTTATTTTCACTTGGAGAACACAGAAAACACACCAAGGTGCTGCTGCAAGCAAAGTTACAGAGGTTTCCCAGAGTGTTGCTTTTCTCGAGAAAAGAGCGCTTTACAGCGCTTTCTGGCTGCTAGAGACATGCAGAAAGAGCAAGTGTGGCAGAATGTGTTCCAAAGCAGCTGGAGCTACCACGGGCTCCGGACAGGCTTATTTTCACTTGGAGAACACAGAAAACACACCAAGGTGCTGCTGCAAGCAAAGTTACAGAGGTTTCCCAGAGTGTTGCTTTTCTCGAGAAAAGAGCGCTTTACAGCGCTTTCTGGCTGCTAGAGACATGCAGAAAGAGCAAGTGTGGCAGAATGTGTTCCAAAGCAGCTGGAGCTACCACGGGCTCCGGACAGGCTTATTTTCACTTGGAGAACACAGAAAACACACCAAGGTGCTGCTGCAAGCAAAGTTACAGAGGTTTCCCAGAGTGTTGCTTTTCTCGAGAAAAGAGCGCTTTACAGCGCTTTCTGGCTGCTAGAGACATGCAGAAAGAGCAAGTGTGGCAGAATGTGTTCCAAAGCAGCTGGAGCTACCACGGGCTCCGGACAGGCTTATTTTCACTTGGAGAACACAGAAAACACACCAAGGTGCTGCTGCAAGCAAAGTTACAGAGGTTTCCCAGAGTGTTGCTTTTCTCGAGAAAAGAGCGCTTTACAGCGCTTTCTGGCTGCTAGAGACATGCAGAAAGAGCAAGTGTGGCAGAATGTGTTCCAAAGCAGCTGGAGCTACCACGGGCTCCGGACAGGCTTATTTTCACTTGGAGAACACAGAAAACACACCAAGGTGCTGCTGCAAGCAAAGTTACAGAGGTTTCCCAGAGTGTTGCTTTTCTCGAGAAAAGAGCGCTTTACAGCGCTTTCTGGCTGCTAGAGACATGCAGAAAGAGCAAGTGTGGCAGAATGTGTTCCAAAGCAGCTGGAGCTACCACGGGCTCCGGACAGGCTTATTTTCACTTGGAGAACACAGAAAACACACCAAGGTGCTGCTGCAAGCAAAGTTACAGAGGTTTCCCAGAGTGTTGCTTTTCTCGAGAAAAGAGCGCTTTACAGCGCTTTCTGGCTGCTAGAGACATGCAGAAAGAGCAAGTGTGGCAGAATGTGTTCCAAAGCAGCTGGAGCTACCACGGGCTCCGGACAGGCTTATTTTCACTTGGAGAACACAGAAAACACACCAAGGTGCTGCTGCAAGCAAAGTTACAGAGGTTTCCCAGAGTGTTGCTTTTCTCGAGAAAAGAGCGCTTTACAGCGCTTTCTGGCTGCTAGAGACATGCAGAAAGAGCAAGTGTGGCAGAATGTGTTCCAAAGCAGCTGGAGCTACCACGGGCTCCGGACAGGCTTATTTTCACTTGGAGAACACAGAAAACACACCAAGGTGCTGCTGCAAGCAAAGTTACAGAGGTTTCCCAGAGTGTTGCTTTTCTCGAGAAAAGAGCGCTTTACAGCGCTTTCTGGCTGCTAGAGACATGCAGAAAGAGCAAGTGTGGCAGAATGTGTTCCAAAGCAGCTGGAGCTACCACGGGCTCCGGACAGGCTTATTTTCACTTGGAGAACACAGAAAACACACCAAGGTGCTGCTGCAAGCAAAGTTACAGAGGTTTCCCAGAGTGTTGCTTTTCTCGAGAAAAGAGCGCTTTACAGCGCTTTCTGGCTGCTAGAGACATGCAGAAAGAGCAAGTGTGGCAGAATGTGTTCCAAAGCAGCTGGAGCTACCACGGGCTCCGGACAGGCTTATTTTCACTTGGAGAACACAGAAAACACACCAAGGTGCTGCTGCAAGCAAAGTTACAGAGGTTTCCCAGAGTGTTGCTTTTCTCGAGAAAAGAGCGCTTTACAGCGCTTTCTGGCTGCTAGAGACATGCAGAAAGAGCAAGTGTGGCAGAATGTGTTCCAAAGCAGCTGGAGCTACCACGGGCTCCGGACAGGCTTATTTTCACTTGGAGAACACAGAAAACACACCAAGGTGCTGCTGCAAGCAAAGTTACAGAGGTTTCCCAGAGTGTTGCTTTTCTCGAGAAAAGAGCGCTTTACAGCGCTTTCTGGCTGCTAGAGACATGCAGAAAGAGCAAGTGTGGCAGAATGTGTTCCAAAGCAGCTGGAGCTACCACGGGCTCCGGACAGGCTTATTTTCACTTGGAGAACACAGAAAACACACCAAGGTGCTGCTGCAAGCAAAGTTACAGAGGTTTCCCAGAGTGTTGCTTTTCTCGAGAAAAGAGCGCTTTACAGCGCTTTCTGGCTGCTAGAGACATGCAGAAAGAGCAAGTGTGGCAGAATGTGTTCCAAAGCAGCTGGAGCTACCACGGGCTCCGGACAGGCTTATTTTCACTTGGAGAACACAGAAAACACACCAAGGTGCTGCTGCAAGCAAAGTTACAGAGGTTTCCCAGAGTGTTGCTTTTCTCGAGAAAAGAGCGCTTTACAGCGCTTTCTGGCTGCTAGAGACATGCAGAAAGAGCAAGTGTGGCAGAATGTGTTCCAAAGCAGCTGGAGCTACCACGGGCTCCCGACAGGCTTATTTTCACTTGGAGAACACAGAAAACACACCAAGGTGCTGCTGCAAGCAAAGTTACAGAGGTTTCCCAGAGTGTTGCTTTTCTCGAGAAAAGAGCGCTTTACAGCGCTTTCTGGCTGCTAGAGACATGCAGAAAGAGCAAGTGTGGCAGAATGTGTTCCAAAGCAGCTGGAGCTACCACGGGCTCCGGACAGGCTTATTTTCACTTGGAGAACACAGAAAACACACCAAGGTGCTGCTGCAAGCAAAGTTACAGAGGTTTCCCAGAGTGTTGCTTTTCTCGAGAAAAGAGCGCTTTACAGCGCTTTCTGGCTGCTAGAGACATGCAGAAAGAGCAAGTGTGGCAGAATGTGTTCCAAAGCAGCTGGAGCTACCACGGGCTCCGGACAGGCTTATTTTCACTTGGAGAACACAGAAAACACACCAAGGTGCTGCTGCAAGCAAAGTTACAGAGGTTTCCCAGAGTGTTGCTTTTCTCGAGAAAAGAGCGCTTTACAGCGCTTTCTGGCTGCTAGAGACATGCAGAAAGAGCAAGTGTGGCAGAATGTGTTCCAAAGCAGCTGGAGCTACCACGGGCTCCGGACAGGCTTATTTTCACTTGGAGAACACAGAAAACACACCAAGGTGCTGCTGCAAGCAAAGTTACAGAGGTTTCCCAGAGTGTTGCTTTTCTCGAGAAAAGAGCGCTTTACAGCGCTTTCTGGCTGCTAGAGACATGCAGAAAGAGCAAGTGTGGCAGAATGTGTTCCAAAGCAGCTGGAGCTACCACGGGCTCCGGACAGGCTTATTTTCACTTGGAGAACACAGAAAACACACCAAGGTGCTGCTGCAAGCAAAGTTACAGAGGTTTCCCAGAGTGTTGCTTTTCTCGAGAAAAGAGCGCTTTACAGCGCTTTCTGGCTGCTAGAGACATGCAGAAAGAGCAAGTGTGGCAGAATGTGTTCCAAAGCAGCTGGAGCTACCACGGGCTCCGGACAGGCTTATTTTCACTTGGAGAACACAGAAAACACACCAAGGTGCTGCTGCAAGCAAAGTTACAGAGGTTTCCCAGAGTGTTGCTTTTCTCGAGAAAAGAGCGCTTTACAGCGCTTTCTGGCTGCTAGAGACATGCAGAAAGAGCAAGTGTGGCAGAATGTGTTCCAAAGCAGCTGGAGCTACCACGGGCTCCGGACAGGCTTATTTTCACTTGGAGAACACAGAAAACACACCAAGGTGCTGCTGCAAGCAAAGTTACAGAGGTTTCCCAGAGTGTTGCTTTTCTCGAGAAAAGAGCGCTTTACAGCGCTTTCTGGCTGCTAGAGACATGCAGAAAGAGCAAGTGTGGCAGAATGTGTTCCAAAGCAGCTGGAGCTACCACGGGCTCCGGACAGGCTTATTTTCACTTGGAGAACACAGAAAACACACCAAGGTGCTGCTGCAAGCAAAGTTACAGAGGTTTCCCAGAGTGTTGCTTTTCTCGAGAAAAGAGCGCTTTACAGCGCTTTCTGGCTGCTAGAGACATGCAGAAAGAGCAAGTGTGGCAGAATGTGTTCCAAAGCAGCTGGAGCTACCACGGGCTCCGGACAGGCTTATTTTCACTTGGAGAACACAGAAAACACACCAAGGTGCTGCTGCAAGCAAAGTTACAGAGGTTTCCCAGAGTGTTGCTTTTCTCGAGAAAAGAGCGCTTTACAGCGCTTTCTGGCTGCTAGAGACATGCAGAAAGAGCAAGTGTGGCAGAATGTGTTCCAAAGCAGCTGGAGCTACCACGGGCTCCGGACAGGCTTATTTTCACTTGGAGAACACAGAAAACACACCAAGGTGCTGCTGCAAGCAAAGTTACAGAGGTTTCCCAGAGTGTTGCTTTTCTCGAGAAAAGAGCGCTTTACAGCGCTTTCTGGCTGCTAGAGACATGCAGAAAGAGCAAGTGTGGCAGAATGTGTTCCAAAGCAGCTGGAGCTACCACGGGCTCCGGACAGGCTTATTTTCACTTGGAGAACACAGAAAACACACCAAGGTGCTGCTGCAAGCAAAGTTACAGAGGTTTCCCAGAGTGTTGCTTTTCTCGAGAAAAGAGCGCTTTACAGCGCTTTCTGGCTGCTAGAGACATGCAGAAAGAGCAAGTGTGGCAGAATGTGTTCCAAAGCAGCTGGAGCTACCACGGGCTCCGGACAGGCTTATTTTCACTTGGAGAACACAGAAAACACACCAAGGTGCTGCTGCAAGCAAAGTTACAGAGGTTTCCCAGAGTGTTGCTTTTCTCGAGAAAAGAGCGCTTTACAGCGCTTTCTGGCTGCTAGAGACATGCAGAAAGAGCAAGTGTGGCAGAATGTGTTCCAAAGCAGCTGGAGCTACCACGGGCTCCGGACAGGCTTATTTTCACTTGGAGAACACAGAAAACACACCAAGGTGCTGCTGCAAGCAAAGTTACAGAGGTTTCCCAGAGTGTTGCTTTTCTCGAGAAAAGAGCGCTTTACAGCGCTTTCTGGCTGCTAGAGACATGCAGAAAGAGCAAGTGTGGCAGAATGTGTTCCAAAGCAGCTGGAGCTACCACGGGCTCCGGACAGGCTTATTTTCACTTGGAGAACACAGAAAACACACCAAGGTGCTGCTGCAAGCAAAGTTACAGAGGTTTCCCAGAGTGTTGCTTTTCTCGAGAAAAGAGCGCTTTACAGCGCTTTCTGGCTGCTAGAGACATGCAGAAAGAGCAAGTGTGGCAGAATGTGTTCCAAAGCAGCTGGAGCTACCACGGGCTCCGGACAGGCTTATTTTCACTTGGAGAACACAGAAAACACACCAAGGTGCTGCTGCAAGCAAAGTTACAGAGGTTTCCCAGAGTGTTGCTTTTCTCGAGAAAAGAGCGCTTTACAGCGCTTTCTGGCTGCTAGAGACATGCAGAAAGAGCAAGTGTGGCAGAATGTGTTCCAAAGCAGCTGGAGCTACCACGGGCTCCGGACAGGCTTATTTTCACTTGGAGAACACAGAAAACACACCAAGGTGCTGCTGCAAGCAAAGTTACAGAGGTTTCCCAGAGTGTTGCTTTTCTCGAGAAAAGAGCGCTTTACAGCGCTTTCTGGCTGCTAGAGACATGCAGAAAGAGCAAGTGTGGCAGAATGTGTTCCAAAGCAGCTGGAGCTACCACGGGCTCCGGACAGGCTTATTTTCACTTGGAGAACACAGAAAACACACCAAGGTGCTGCTGCAAGCAAAGTTACAGAGGTTTCCCAGAGTGTTGCTTTTCTCGAGAAAAGAGCGCTTTACAGCGCTTTCTGGCTGCTAGAGACATGCAGAAAGAGCAAGTGTGGCAGAATGTGTTCCAAAGCAGCTGGAGCTACCACGGGCTCCGGACAGGCTTATTTTCACTTGGAGAACACAGAAAACACACCAAGGTGCTGCTGCAAGCAAAGTTACAGAGGTTTCCCAGAGTGTTGCTTTTCTCGAGAAAAGAGCGCTTTACAGCGCTTTCTGGCTGCTAGAGACATGCAGAAAGAGCAAGTGTGGCAGAATGTGTTCCAAAGCAGCTGGAGCTACCACGGGCTCCGGACAGGCTTATTTTCACTTGGAGAACACAGAAAACACACCAAGGTGCTGCTGCAAGCAAAGTTACAGAGGTTTCCCAGAGTGTTGCTTTTCTCGAGAAAAGAGCGCTTTACAGCGCTTTCTGGCTGCTAGAGACATGCAGAAAGAGCAAGTGTGGCAGAATGTGTTCCAAAGCAGCTGGAGCTACCACGGGCTCCGGACAGGCTTATTTTCACTTGGAGAACACAGAAAACACACCAAGGTGCTGCTGCAAGCAAAGTTACAGAGGTTTCCCAGAGTGTTGCTTTTCTCGAGAAAAGAGCGCTTTACAGCGCTTTCTGGCTGCTAGAGACATGCAGAAAGAGCAAGTGTGGCAGAATGTGTTCCAAAGCAGCTGGAGCTACCACGGGCTCCGGACAGGCTTATTTTCACTTGGAGAACACAGAAAACACACCAAGGTGCTGCTGCAAGCAAAGTTACAGAGGTTTCCCAGAGTGTTGCTTTTCTCGAGAAAAGAGCGCTTTACAGCGCTTTCTGGCTGCTAGAGACATGCAGAAAGAGCAAGTGTGGCAGAATGTGTTCCAAAGCAGCTGGAGCTACCACGGGCTCCCGACAGGCTTATTTTCACTTGGAGAACACAGAAAACACACCAAGGTGCTGCTGCAAGCAAAGTTACAGAGGTTTCCCAGAGTGTTGCTTTTCTCGAGAAAAGAGCGCTTTACAGCGCTTTCTGGCTGCTAGAGACATGCAGAAAGAGCAAGTGTGGCAGAATGTGTTCCAAAGCAGCTGGAGCTACCACGGGCTCCGGACAGGCTTATTTTCACTTGGAGAACACAGAAAACACACCAAGGTGCTGCTGCAAGCAAAGTTACAGAGGTTTCCCAGAGTGTTGCTTTTCTCGAGAAAAGAGCGCTTTACAGCGCTTTCTGGCTGCTAGAGACATGCAGAAAGAGCAAGTGTGGCAGAATGTGTTCCAAAGCAGCTGGAGCTACCACGGGCTCCGGACAGGCTTATTTTCACTTGGAGAACACAGAAAACACACCAAGGTGCTGCTGCAAGCAAAGTTACAGAGGTTTCCCAGAGTGTTGCTTTTCTCGAGAAAAGAGCGCTTTACAGCGCTTTCTGGCTGCTAGAGACATGCAGAAAGAGCAAGTGTGGCAGAATGTGTTCCAAAGCAGCTGGAGCTACCACGGGCTCCGGACAGGCTTATTTTCACTTGGAGAACACAGAAAACACACCAAGGTGCTGCTGCAAGCAAAGTTACAGAGGTTTCCCAGAGTGTTGCTTTTCTCGAGAAAAGAGCGCTTTACAGCGCTTTCTGGCTGCTAGAGACATGCAGAAAGAGCAAGTGTGGCAGAATGTGTTCCAAAGCAGCTGGAGCTACCACGGGCTCCGGACAGGCTTATTTTCACTTGGAGAACACAGAAAACACACCAAGGTGCTGCTGCAAGCAAAGTTACAGAGGTTTCCCAGAGTGTTGCTTTTCTCGAGAAAAGAGCGCTTTACAGCGCTTTCTGGCTGCTAGAGACATGCAGAAAGAGCAAGTGTGGCAGAATGTGTTCCAAAGCAGCTGGAGCTACCACGGGCTCCGGACAGGCTTATTTTCACTTGGAGAACACAGAAAACACACCAAGGTGCTGCTGCAAGCAAAGTTACAGAGGTTTCCCAGAGTGTTGCTTTTCTCGAGAAAAGAGCGCTTTACAGCGCTTTCTGGCTGCTAGAGACATGCAGAAAGAGCAAGTGTGGCAGAATGTGTTCCAAAGCAGCTGGAGCTACCACGGGCTCCGGACAGGCTTATTTTCACTTGGAGAACACAGAAAATACACCAAGGTGCTGCTGCAAGCAAAGTTACAGAGGTTTCCCAGAGTGTTGCTTTTCTCGAGAAAAGAGCGCTTTACAGCGCTTTCTGGCTGCTAGAGACATGCAGAAAGAGCAAGTGTGGCAGAATGTGTTCCAAAGCAGCTGGAGCTACCACGGGCTCCGGACAGGCTTATTTTCACTTGGAGAACACAGAAAACACACCAAGGTGCTGCTGCAAGCAAAGTTACAGAGGTTTCCCAGAGTGTTGCTTTTCTCGAGAAAAGAGCGCTTTACAGCGCTTTCTGGCTGCTAGAGACATGCAGAAAGAGCAAGTGTGGCAGAATGTGTTCCAAAGCAGCTGGAGCTACCACGGGCTCCGGACAGGCTTATTTTCACTTGGAGAACACAGAAAACACACCAAGGTGCTGCTGCAAGCAAAGTTACAGAGGTTTCCCAGAGTGTTGCTTTTCTCGAGAAAAGAGCGCTTTACAGCGCTTTCTGGCTGCTAGAGACATGCAGAAAGAGCAAGTGTGGCAGAATGTGTTCCAAAGCAGCTGGAGCTACCACGGGCTCCCCACAGGCTTATTTTCACTTGGAGAACACAGAAAACACACCAAGGTGCTGCTGCAAGCAAAGTTACAGAGGTTTCCCAGAGTGTTGCTTTTCTCGAGAAAAGAGCGCTTTACAGCGCTTTCTGGCTGCTAGAGACATGCAGAAAGAGCAAGTGTGGCAGAATGTGTTCCAAAGCAGCTGGAGCTACCACGGGCTCCCGACAGGCTTATTTTCACTTGGAGAACACAGAAAACACACCAAGGTGCTGCTGCAAGCAAAGTTACAGAGGTTTCCCAGAGTGTTGCTTTTCTCGAGAAAAGAGCGCTTTACAGCGCTTTCTGGCTGCTAGAGACATGCAGAAAGAGCAAGTGTGGCAGAATGTGTTCCAAAGCAGCTGGAGCTACCACGGGCTCCGGACAGGCTTATTTTCACTTGGAGAACACAGAAAACACACCAAGGTGCTGCTGCAAGCAAAGTTACAGAGGTTTCCCAGAGTGTTGCTTTTCTCGAGAAAAGAGCGCTTTACAGCGCTTTCTGGCTGCTAGAGACATGCAGAAAGAGCAAGTGTGGCAGAATGTGTTCCAAAGCAGCTGGAGCTACCACGGGCTCCGGACAGGCTTATTTTCACTTGGAGAACACAGAAAACACACCAAGGTGCTGCTGCAAGCAAAGTTACAGAGGTTTCCCAGAGTGTTGCTTTTCTCGAGAAAAGAGCGCTTTACAGCGCTTTCTGGCTGCTAGAGACATGCAGAAAGAGCAAGTGTGGCAGAATGTGTTCCAAAGCAGCTGGAGCTACCACGGGCTCCGGACAGGCTTATTTTCACTTGGAGAACACAGAAAACACACCAAGGTGCTGCTGCAAGCAAAGTTACAGAGGTTTCCCAGAGTGTTGCTTTTCTCGAGAAAAGAGCGCTTTACAGCGCTTTCTGGCTGCTAGAGACATGCAGAAAGAGCAAGTGTGGCAGAATGTGTTCCAAAGCAGCTGGAGCTACCACGGGCTCCCCACAGGCTTATTTTCACTTGGAGAACACAGAAAACACACCAAGGTGCTGCTGCAAGCAAAGTTACAGAGGTTTCCCAGAGTGTTGCTTTTCTCGAGAAAAGAGCGCTTTACAGCGCTTTCTGGCTGCTAGAGACATGCAGAAAGAGCAAGTGTGGCAGAATGTGTTCCAAAGCAGCTGGAGCTACCACGGGCTCCGGACAGGCTTATTTTCACTTGGAGAACACAGAAAACACACCAAGGTGCTGCTGCAAGCAAAGTTACAGAGGTTTCCCAGAGTGTTGCTTTTCTCGAGAAAAGAGCGCTTTACAGCGCTTTCTGGCTGCTAGAGACATGCAGAAAGAGCAAGTGTGGCAGAATGTGTTCCAAAGCAGCTGGAGCTACCACGGGCTCCCGACAGGCTTATTTTCACTTGGAGAACACAGAAAACACACCAAGGTGCTGCTGCAAGCAAAGTTACAGAGGTTTCCCAGAGTGTTGCTTTTCTCGAGAAAAGAGCGCTTTACAGCGCTTTCTGGCTGCTAGAGACATGCAGAAAGAGCAAGTGTGGCAGAATGTGTTCCAAAGCAGCTGGAGCTACCACGGGCTCCCGACAGGCTTATTTTCACTTGGAGAACACAGAAAACACACCAAGGTGCTGCTGCAAGCAAAGTTACAGAGGTTTCCCAGAGTGTTGCTTTTCTCGAGAAAAGAGCGCTTTACAGCGCTTTCTGGCTGCTAGAGACATGCAGAAAGAGCAAGTGTGGCAGAATGTGTTCCAAAGCAGCTGGAGCTACCACGGGCTCCCGACAGGCTTATTTTCACTTGGAGAACACAGAAAACACACCAAGGTGCTGCTGCAAGCAAAGTTACAGAGGTTTCCCAGAGTGTTGCTTTTCTCGAGAAAAGAGCGCTTTACAGCGCTTTCTGGCTGCTAGAGACATGCAGAAAGAGCAAGTGTGGCAGAATGTGTTCCAAAGCAGCTGGAGCTACCACGGGCTCCCCACAGGCTTATTTTCACTTGGAGAACACAGAAAACACACCAAGGTGCTGCTGCAAGCAAAGTTACAGAGGTTTCCCAGAGTGTTGCTTTTCTCGAGAAAAGAGCGCTTTACAGCGCTTTCTGGCTGCTAGAGACATGCAGAAAGAGCAAGTGTGGCAGAATGTGTTCCAAAGCAGCTGGAGCTACCACGGGCTCCGGACAGGCTTATTTTCACTTGGAGAACACAGAAAACACACCAAGGTGCTGCTGCAAGCAAAGTTACAGAGGTTTCCCAGAGTGTTGCTTTTCTCGAGAAAAGAGCGCTTTACAGCGCTTTCTGGCTGCTAGAGACATGCAGAAAGAGCAAGTGTGGCAGAATGTGTTCCAAAGCAGCTGGAGCTACCACGGGCTCCCGACAGGCTTATTTTCACTTGGAGAACACAGAAAACACACCAAGGTGCTGCTGCAAGCAAAGTTACAGAGGTTTCCCAGAGTGTTGCTTTTCTCGAGAAAAGAGCGCTTTACAGCGCTTTCTGGCTGCTAGAGACATGCAGAAAGAGCAAGTGTGGCAGAATGTGTTCCAAAGCAGCTGGAGCTACCACGGGCTCCGGACAGGCTTATTTTCACTTGGAGAACACAGAAAACACACCAAGGTGCTGCTGCAAGCAAAGTTACAGAGGTTTCCCAGAGTGTTGCTTTTCTCGAGAAAAGAGCGCTTTACAGCGCTTTCTGGCTGCTAGAGACATGCAGAAAGAGCAAGTGTGGCAGAATGTGTTCCAAAGCAGCTGGAGCTACCACGGGCTCCCGACAGGCTTATTTTCACTTGGAGAACACAGAAAACACACCAAGGTGCTGCTGCAAGCAAAGTTACAGAGGTTTCCCAGAGTGTTGCTTTTCTCGAGAAAAGAGCGCTTTACAGCGCTTTCTGGCTGCTAGAGACATGCAGAAAGAGCAAGTGTGGCAGAATGTGTTCCAAAGCAGCTGGAGCTACCACGGGCTCCGGACAGGCTTATTTTCACTTGGAGAACACAGAAAACACACCAAGGTGCTGCTGCAAGCAAAGTTACAGAGGTTTCCCAGAGTGTTGCTTTTCTCGAGAAAAGAGCGCTTTACAGCGCTTTCTGGCTGCTAGAGACATGCAGAAAGAGCAAGTGTGGCAGAATGTGTTCCAAAGCAGCTGGAGCTACCACGGGCTCCGGACAGGCTTATTTTCACTTGGAGAACACAGAAAACACACCAAGGTGCTGCTGCAAGCAAAGTTACAGAGGTTTCCCAGAGTGTTGCTTTTCTCGAGAAAAGAGCGCTTTACAGCGCTTTCTGGCTGCTAGAGACATGCAGAAAGAGCAAGTGTGGCAGAATGTGTTCCAAAGCAGCTGGAGCTACCACGGGCTCCGGACAGGCTTATTTTCACTTGGAGAACACAGAAAACACACCAAGGTGCTGCTGCAAGCAAAGTTACAGAGGTTTCCCAGAGTGTTGCTTTTCTCGAGAAAAGAGCGCTTTACAGCGCTTTCTGGCTGCTAGAGACATGCAGAAAGAGCAAGTGTGGCAGAATGTGTTCCAAAGCAGCTGGAGCTACCACGGGCTCCCGACAGGCTTATTTTCACTTGGAGAACACAGAAAACACACCAAGGTGCTGCTGCAAGCAAAGTTACAGAGGTTTCCCAGAGTGTTGCTTTTCTCGAGAAAAGAGCGCTTTACAGCGCTTTCTGGCTGCTAGAGACATGCAGAAAGAGCAAGTGTGGCAGAATGTGTTCCAAAGCAGCTGGAGCTACCACGGGCTCCGGACAGGCTTATTTTCACTTGGAGAACACAGAAAACACACCAAGGTGCTGCTGCAAGCAAAGTTACAGAGGTTTCCCAGAGTGTTGCTTTTCTCGAGAAAAGAGCGCTTTACAGCGCTTTCTGGCTGCTAGAGACATGCAGAAAGAGCAAGTGTGGCAGAATGTGTTCCAAAGCAGCTGGAGCTACCACGGGCTCCGGACAGGCTTATTTTCACTTGGAGAACACAGAAAACACACCAAGGTGCTGCTGCAAGCAAAGTTACAGAGGTTTCCCAGAGTGTTGCTTTTCTCGAGAAAAGAGCGCTTTACAGCGCTTTCTGGCTGCTAGAGACATGCAGAAAGAGCAAGTGTGGCAGAATGTGTTCCAAAGCAGCTGGAGCTACCACGGGCTCCGGACAGGCTTATTTTCACTTGGAGAACACAGAAAACACACCAAGGTGCTGCTGCAAGCAAAGTTACAGAGGTTTCCCAGAGTGTTGCTTTTCTCGAGAAAAGAGCGCTTTACAGCGCTTTCTGGCTGCTAGAGACATGCAGAAAGAGCAAGTGTGGCAGAAT
This sequence comes from Zosterops lateralis, assembly GCF_965231275.1. Lineage (NCBI taxonomy): Eukaryota > Metazoa > Chordata > Aves > Passeriformes > Zosteropidae > Zosterops > Zosterops lateralis. Next base: position 70,739 of record NW_028154518.1, read on the forward strand.
GTGTTCCAAAGCAGCTGGAGCTACCACGGGCTCCGGACAGGCTTATTTTCACTTGGAGAACACAGAAAACACACCAAGGTGCTGCTGCAAGCAAAGTTACAGAGGTTTCCCAGAGTGTTGCTTTTCTCGAGAAAAGAGCGCTTTACAGCGCTTTCTGGCTGCTAGAGACATGCAGAAAGAGCAAGTGTGGCAGAATGTGTTCCAAAGCAGCTGGAGCTACCACGGGCTCCGGACAGGCTTATTTTCACTTGGAGAACACAGAAAACACACCAAGGTGCTGCTGCAAGCAAAGTTACAGAGGTTTCCCAGAGTGTTGCTTTTCTCGAGAAAAGAGCGCTTTACAGCGCTTTCTGGCTGCTAGAGACATGCAGAAAGAGCAAGTGTGGCAGAATGTGTTCCAAAGCAGCTGGAGCTACCACGGGCTCCGGACAGGCTTATTTTCACTTGGAGAACACAGAAAACACACCAAGGTGCTGCTGCAAGCAAAGTTACAGAGGTTTCCCAGAGTGTTGCTTTTCTCGAGAAAAGAGCGCTTTACAGCGCTTTCTGGCTGCTAGAGACATGCAGAAAGAGCAAGTGTGGCAGAATGTGTTCCAAAGCAGCTGGAGCTACCACGGGCTCCCGACAGGCTTATTTTCACTTGGAGAACACAGAAAACACACCAAGGTGCTGCTGCAAGCAAAGTTACAGAGGTTTCCCAGAGTGTTGCTTTTCTCGAGAAAAGAGCGCTTTACAGCGCTTTCTGGCTGCTAGAGACATGCAGAAAGAGCAAGTGTGGCAGAATGTGTTCCAAAGCAGCTGGAGCTACCACGGGCTCCGGACAGGCTTATTTTCACTTGGAGAACACAGAAAACACACCAAGGTGCTGCTGCAAGCAAAGTTACAGAGGTTTCCCAGAGTGTTGCTTTTCTCGAGAAAAGAGCGCTTTACAGCGCTTTCTGGCTGCTAGAGACATGCAGAAAGAGCAAGTGTGGCAGAATGTGTTCCAAAGCAGCTGGAGCTACCACGGGCTCCCCACAGGCTTATTTTCACTTGGAGAACACAGAAAACACACCAAGGTGCTGCTGCAAGCAAAGTTACAGAGGTTTCCCAGAGTGTTGCTTTTCTCGAGAAAAGAGCGCTTTACAGCGCTTTCTGGCTGCTAGAGACATGCAGAAAGAGCAAGTGTGGCAGAATGTGTTCCAAAGCAGCTGGAGCTACCACGGGCTCCCGACAGGCTTATTTTCACTTGGAGAACACAGAAAACACACCAAGGTGCTGCTGCAAGCAAAGTTACAGAGGTTTCCCAGAGTGTTGCTTTTCTCGAGAAAAGAGCGCTTTACAGCGCTTTCTGGCTGCTAGAGACATGCAGAAAGAGCAAGTGTGGCAGAATGTGTTCCAAAGCAGCTGGAGCTACCACGGGCTCCCCACAGGCTTATTTTCACTTGGAGAACACAGAAAACACACCAAGGTGCTGCTGCAAGCAAAGTTACAGAGGTTTCCCAGAGTGTTGCTTTTCTCGAGAAAAGAGCGCTTTACAGCGCTTTCTGGCTGCTAGAGACATGCAGAAAGAGCAAGTGTGGCAGAATGTGTTCCAAAGCAGCTGGAGCTACCACGGGCTCCCGACAGGCTTATTTTCACTTGGAGAACACAGAAAACACACCAAGGTGCTGCTGCAAGCAAAGTTACAGAGGTTTAGTGTTGCTTTTCTCGAGAAAAGAGCGCTTTACAGCGCTTTCTGGCTGCTAGAGACATGCAGAAAGAGCAAGTGTGGCAGAATGTGTTCCAAAGCAGCTGGAGCTACCACGGGCTCCCGACAGGCTTATTTTCACTTGGAGAACACAGAAAACACACCAAGGTGCTGCTGCAAGCAAAGTTACAGAGGTTTCCCAGAGTGTTGCTTTTCTCGAGAAAAGAGCGCTTTACAGCGCTTTCTGGCTGCTAGAGACATGCAGAAAGAGCAAGTGTGGCAGAATGTGTTCCAAAGCAGCTGGAGCTACCACGGGCTCCGGACAGGCTTATTTTCACTTGGAGAACACAGAAAACACACCAAGGTGCTGCTGCAAGCAAAGTTACAGAGGTTTCCCAGAGTGTTGCTTTTCTCGAGAAAAGAGCGCTTTACAGCGCTTTCTGGCTGCTAGAGACATGCAGAAAGAGCAAGTGTGGCAGAATGTGTTCCAAAGCAGCTGGAGCTACCACGGGCTCCGGACAGGCTTATTTTCACTTGGAGAACACAGAAAACACACCAAGGTGCTGCTGCAAGCAAAGTTACAGAGGTTTCCCAGAGTGTTGCTTTTCTCGAGAAAAGAGCGCTTTACAGCGCTTTCTGGCTGCTAGAGACATGCAGAAAGAGCAAGTGTGGCAGAATGTGTTCCAAAGCAGCTGGAGCTACCACGGGCTCCGGACAGGCTTATTTTCACTTGGAGAACACAGAAAACACACCAAGGTGCTGCTGCAAGCAAAGTTACAGAGGTTTCCCAGAGTGTTGCTTTTCTCGAGAAAAGAGCGCTTTACAGCGCTTTCTGGCTGCTAGAGACATGCAGAAAGAGCAAGTGTGGCAGAATGTGTTCCAAAGCAGCTGGAGCTACCACGGGCTCCGGACAGGCTTATTTTCACTTGGAGAACACAGAAAACACACCAAGGTGCTGCTGCAAGCAAAGTTACAGAGGTTTCCCAGAGTGTTGCTTTTCTCGAGAAAAGAGCGCTTTACAGCGCTTTCTGGCTGCTAGAGACATGCAGAAAGAGCAAGTGTGGCAGAATGTGTTCCAAAGCAGCTGGAGCTACCACGGGCTCCCGACAGGCTTATTTTCACTTGGAGAACACAGAAAACACACCAAGGTGCTGCTGCAAGCAAAGTTACAGAGGTTTCCCAGAGTGTTGCTTTTCTCGAGAAAAGAGCGCTTTACAGCGCTTTCTGGCTGCTAGAGACATGCAGAAAGAGCAAGTGTGGCAGAATGTGTTCCAAAGCAGCTGGAGCTACCACGGGCTCCGGACAGGCTTATTTTCACTTGGAGAACACAGAAAACACACCAAGGTGCTGCTGCAAGCAAAGTTACAGAGGTTTCCCAGAGTGTTGCTTTTCTCGAGAAAAGAGCGCTTTACAGCGCTTTCTGGCTGCTAGAGACATGCAGAAAGAGCAAGTGTGGCAGAATGTGTTCCAAAGCAGCTGGAGCTACCACGGGCTCCGGACAGGCTTATTTTCACTTGGAGAACACAGAAAACACACCAAGGTGCTGCTGCAAGCAAAGTTACAGAGGTTTCCCAGAGTGTTGCTTTTCTCGAGAAAAGAGCGCTTTACAGCGCTTTCTGGCTGCTAGAGACATGCAGAAAGAGCAAGTGTGGCAGAATGTGTTCCAAAGCAGCTGGAGCTACCACGGGCTCCGGACAGGCTTATTTTCACTTGGAGAACACAGAAAACACACCAAGGTGCTGCTGCAAGCAAAGTTACAGAGGTTTCCCAGAGTGTTGCTTTTCTCGAGAAAAGAGCGCTTTACAGCGCTTTCTGGCTGCTAGAGACATGCAGAAAGAGCAAGTGTGGCAGAATGTGTTCCAAAGCAGCTGGAGCTACCACGGGCTCCGGACAGGCTTATTTTCACTTGGAGAACACAGAAAACACACCAAGGTGCTGCTGCAAGCAAAGTTACAGAGGTTTCCCAGAGTGTTGCTTTTCTCGAGAAAAGAGCGCTTTACAGCGCTTTCTGGCTGCTAGAGACATGCAGAAAGAGCAAGTGTGGCAGAATGTGTTCCAAAGCAGCTGGAGCTACCACGGGCTCCGGACAGGCTTATTTTCACTTGGAGAACACAGAAAACACACCAAGGTGCTGCTGCAAGCAAAGTTACAGAGGTTTCCCAGAGTGTTGCTTTTCTCGAGAAAAGAGCGCTTTACAGCGCTTTCTGGCTGCTAGAGACATGCAGAAAGAGCAAGTGTGGCAGAATGTGTTCCAAAGCAGCTGGAGCTACCACGGGCTCCCGACAGGCTTATTTTCACTTGGAGAACACAGAAAACACACCAAGGTGCTGCTGCAAGCAAAGTTACAGAGGTTTCCCAGAGTGTTGCTTTTCTCGAGAAAAGAGCGCTTTACAGCGCTTTCTGGCTGCTAGAGACATGCAGAAAGAGCAAGTGTGGCAGAATGTGTTCCAAAGCAGCTGGAGCTACCACGGGCTCCGGACAGGCTTATTTTCACTTGGAGAACACAGAAAACACACCAAGGTGCTGCTGCAAGCAAAGTTACAGAGGTTTCCCAGAGTGTTGCTTTTCTCGAGAAAAGAGCGCTTTACAGCGCTTTCTGGCTGCTAGAGACATGCAGAAAGAGCAAGTGTGGCAGAATGTGTTCCAAAGCAGCTGGAGCTACCACGGGCTCCGGACAGGCTTATTTTCACTTGGAGAACACAGAAAACACACCAAGGTGCTGCTGCAAGCAAAGTTACAGAGGTTTCCCAGAGTGTTGCTTTTCTCGAGAAAAGAGCGCTTTACAGCGCTTTCTGGCTGCTAGAGACATGCAGAAAGAGCAAGTGTGGCAGAATGTGTTCCAAAGCAGCTGGAGCTACCACGGGCTCCGGACAGGCTTATTTTCACTTGGAGAACACAGAAAACACACCAAGGTGCTGCTGCAAGCAAAGTTACAGAGGTTTCCCAGAGTGTTGCTTTTCTCGAGAAAAGAGCGCTTTACAGCGCTTTCTGGCTGCTAGAGACATGCAGAAAGAGCAAGTGTGGCAGAATGTGTTCCAAAGCAGCTGGAGCTACCACGGGCTCCGGACAGGCTTATTTTCACTTGGAGAACACAGAAAACACACCAAGGTGCTGCTGCAAGCAAAGTTACAGAGGTTTCCCAGAGTGTTGCTTTTCTCGAGAAAAGAGCGCTTTACAGCGCTTTCTGGCTGCTAGAGACATGCAGAAAGAGCAAGTGTGGCAGAATGTGTTCCAAAGCAGCTGGAGCTACCACGGGCTCCGGACAGGCTTATTTTCACTTGGAGAACACAGAAAACACACCAAGGTGCTGCTGCAAGCAAAGTTACAGAGGTTTCCCAGAGTGTTGCTTTTCTCGAGAAAAGAGCGCTTTACAGCGCTTTCTGGCTGCTAGAGACATGCAGAAAGAGCAAGTGTGGCAGAATGTGTTCCAAAGCAGCTGGAGCTACCACGGGCTCCGGACAGGCTTATTTTCACTTGGAGAACACAGAAAACACACCAAGGTGCTGCTGCAAGCAAAGTTACAGAGGTTTCCCAGAGTGTTGCTTTTCTCGAGAAAAGAGCGCTTTACAGCGCTTTCTGGCTGCTAGAGACATGCAGAAAGAGCAAGTGTGGCAGAATGTGTTCCAAAGCAGCTGGAGCTACCACGGGCTCCGGACAGGCTTATTTTCACTTGGAGAACACAGAAAACACACCAAGGTGCTGCTGCAAGCAAAGTTACAGAGGTTTCCCAGAGTGTTGCTTTTCTCGAGAAAAGAGCGCTTTACAGCGCTTTCTGGCTGCTAGAGACATGCAGAAAGAGCAAGTGTGGCAGAATGTGTTCCAAAGCAGCTGGAGCTACCACGGGCTCCGGACAGGCTTATTTTCACTTGGAGAACACAGAAAACACACCAAGGTGCTGCTGCAAGCAAAGTTACAGAGGTTTCCCAGAGTGTTGCTTTTCTCGAGAAAAGAGCGCTTTACAGCGCTTTCTGGCTGCTAGAGACATGCAGAAAGAGCAAGTGTGGCAGAATGTGTTCCAAAGCAGCTGGAGCTACCACGGGCTCCGGACAGGCTTATTTTCACTTGGAGAACACAGAAAACACACCAAGGTGCTGCTGCAAGCAAAGTTACAGAGGTTTCCCAGAGTGTTGCTTTTCTCGAGAAAAGAGCGCTTTACAGCGCTTTCTGGCTGCTAGAGACATGCAGAAAGAGCAAGTGTGGCAGAATGTGTTCCAAAGCAGCTGGAGCTACCACGGGCTCCGGACAGGCTTATTTTCACTTGGAGAACACAGAAAACACACCAAGGTGCTGCTGCAAGCAAAGTTACAGAGGTTTCCCAGAGTGTTGCTTTTCTCGAGAAAAGAGCGCTTTACAGCGCTTTCTGGCTGCTAGAGACATGCAGAAAGAGCAAGTGTGGCAGAATGTGTTCCAAAGCAGCTGGAGCTACCACGGGCTCCGGACAGGCTTATTTTCACTTGGAGAACACAGAAAACACACCAAGGTGCTGCTGCAAGCAAAGTTACAGAGGTTTCCCAGAGTGTTGCTTTTCTCGAGAAAAGAGCGCTTTACAGCGCTTTCTGGCTGCTAGAGACATGCAGAAAGAGCAAGTGTGGCAGAATGTGTTCCAAAGCAGCTGGAGCTACCACGGGCTCCCGACAGGCTTATTTTCACTTGGAGAACACAGAAAACACACCAAGGTGCTGCTGCAAGCAAAGTTACAGAGGTTTCCCAGAGTGTTGCTTTTCTCGAGAAAAGAGCGCTTTACAGCGCTTTCTGGCTGCTAGAGACATGCAGAAAGAGCAAGTGTGGCAGAATGTGTTCCAAAGCAGCTGGAGCTACCACGGGCTCCGGACAGGCTTATTTTCACTTGGAGAACACAGAAAACACACCAAGGTGCTGCTGCAAGCAAAGTTACAGAGGTTTCCCAGAGTGTTGCTTTTCTCGAGAAAAGAGCGCTTTACAGCGCTTTCTGGCTGCTAGAGACATGCAGAAAGAGCAAGTGTGGCAGAATGTGTTCCAAAGCAGCTGGAGCTACCACGGGCTCCGGACAGGCTTATTTTCACTTGGAGAACACAGAAAACACACCAAGGTGCTGCTGCAAGCAAAGTTACAGAGGTTTCCCAGAGTGTTGCTTTTCTCGAGAAAAGAGCGCTTTACAGCGCTTTCTGGCTGCTAGAGACATGCAGAAAGAGCAAGTGTGGCAGAATGTGTTCCAAAGCAGCTGGAGCTACCACGGGCTCCGGACAGGCTTATTTTCACTTGGAGAACACAGAAAACACACCAAGGTGCTGCTGCAAGCAAAGTTACAGAGGTTTCCCAGAGTGTTGCTTTTCTCGAGAAAAGAGCGCTTTACAGCGCTTTCTGGCTGCTAGAGACATGCAGAAAGAGCAAGTGTGGCAGAATGTGTTCCAAAGCAGCTGGAGCTACCACGGGCTCCGGACAGGCTTATTTTCACTTGGAGAACACAGAAAACACACCAAGGTGCTGCTGCAAGCAAAGTTACAGAGGTTTCCCAGAGTGTTGCTTTTCTCGAGAAAAGAGCGCTTTACAGCGCTTTCTGGCTGCTAGAGACATGCAGAAAGAGCAAGTGTGGCAGAATGTGTTCCAAAGCAGCTGGAGCTACCACGGGCTCCGGACAGGCTTATTTTCACTTGGAGAACACAGAAAACACACCAAGGTGCTGCTGCAAGCAAAGTTACAGAGGTTTCCCAGAGTGTTGCTTTTCTCGAGAAAAGAGCGCTTTACAGCGCTTTCTGGCTGCTAGAGACATGCAGAAAGAGCAAGTGTGGCAGAATGTGTTCCAAAGCAGCTGGAGCTACCACGGGCTCCGGACAGGCTTATTTTCACTTGGAGAACACAGAAAACACACCAAGGTGCTGCTGCAAGCAAAGTTACAGAGGTTTCCCAGAGTGTTGCTTTTCTCGAGAAAAGAGCGCTTTACAGCGCTTTCTGGCTGCTAGAGACATGCAGAAAGAGCAAGTGTGGCAGAATGTGTTCCAAAGCAGCTGGAGCTACCACGGGCTCCGGACAGGCTTATTTTCACTTGGAGAACACAGAAAACACACCAAGGTGCTGCTGCAAGCAAAGTTACAGAGGTTTCCCAGAGTGTTGCTTTTCTCGAGAAAAGAGCGCTTTACAGCGCTTTCTGGCTGCTAGAGACATGCAGAAAGAGCAAGTGTGGCAGAATGTGTTCCAAAGCAGCTGGAGCTACCACGGGCTCCGGACAGGCTTATTTTCACTTGGAGAACACAGAAAACACACCAAGGTGCTGCTGCAAGCAAAGTTACAGAGGTTTCCCAGAGTGTTGCTTTTCTCGAGAAAAGAGCGCTTTACAGCGCTTTCTGGCTGCTAGAGACATGCAGAAAGAGCAAGTGTGGCAGAATGTGTTCCAAAGCAGCTGGAGCTACCACGGGCTCCGGACAGGCTTATTTTCACTTGGAGAACACAGAAAACACACCAAGGTGCTGCTGCAAGCAAAGTTACAGAGGTTTCCCAGAGTGTTGCTTTTCTCGAGAAAAGAGCGCTTTACAGCGCTTTCTGGCTGCTAGAGACATGCAGAAAGAGCAAGTGTGGCAGAATGTGTTCCAAAGCAGCTGGAGCTACCACGGGCTCCGGACAGGCTTATTTTCACTTGGAGAACACAGAAAACACACCAAGGTGCTGCTGCAAGCAAAGTTACAGAGGTTTCCCAGAGTGTTGCTTTTCTCGAGAAAAGAGCGCTTTACAGCGCTTTCTGGCTGCTAGAGACATGCAGAAAGAGCAAGTGTGGCAGAATGTGTTCCAAAGCAGCTGGAGCTACCACGGGCTCCGGACAGGCTTATTTTCACTTGGAGAACACAGAAAACACACCAAGGTGCTGCTGCAAGCAAAGTTACAGAGGTTTCCCAGAGTGTTGCTTTTCTCGAGAAAAGAGCGCTTTACAGCGCTTTCTGGCTGCTAGAGACATGCAGAAAGAGCAAGTGTGGCAGAATGTGTTCCAAAGCAGCTGGAGCTACCACGGGCTCCGGACAGGCTTATTTTCACTTGGAGAACACAGAAAACACACCAAGGTGCTGCTGCAAGCAAAGTTACAGAGGTTTCCCAGAGTGTTGCTTTTCTCGAGAAAAGAGCGCTTTACAGCGCTTTCTGGCTGCTAGAGACATGCAGAAAGAGCAAGTGTGGCAGAATGTGTTCCAAAGCAGCTGGAGCTACCACGGGCTCCGGACAGGCTTATTTTCACTTGGAGAACACAGAAAACACACCAAGGTGCTGCTGCAAGCAAAGTTACAGAGGTTTCCCAGAGTGTTGCTTTTCTCGAGAAAAGAGCGCTTTACAGCGCTTTCTGGCTGCTAGAGACATGCAGAAAGAGCAAGTGTGGCAGAATGTGTTCCAAAGCAGCTGGAGCTACCACGGGCTCCGGACAGGCTTATTTTCACTTGGAGAACACAGAAAACACACCAAGGTGCTGCTGCAAGCAAAGTTACAGAGGTTTCCCAGAGTGTTGCTTTTCTCGAGAAAAGAGCGCTTTACAGCGCTTTCTGGCTGCTAGAGACATGCAGAAAGAGCAAGTGTGGCAGAATGTGTTCCAAAGCAGCTGGAGCTACCACGGGCTCCGGACAGGCTTATTTTCACTTGGAGAACACAGAAAACACACCAAGGTGCTGCTGCAAGCAAAGTTACAGAGGTTTCCCAGAGTGTTGCTTTTCTCGAGAAAAGAGCGCTTTACAGCGCTTTCTGGCTGCTAGAGACATGCAGAAAGAGCAAGTGTGGCAGAATGTGTTCCAAAGCAGCTGGAGCTACCACGGGCTCCGGACAGGCTTATTTTCACTTGGAGAACACAGAAAACACACCAAGGTGCTGCTGCAAGCAAAGTTACAGAGGTTTCCCAGAGTGTTGCTTTTCTCGAGAAAAGAGCGCTTTACAGCGCTTTCTGGCTGCTAGAGACATGCAGAAAGAGCAAGTGTGGCAGAATGTGTTCCAAAGCAGCTGGAGCTACCACGGGCTCCGGACAGGCTTATTTTCACTTGGAGAACACAGAAAACACACCAAGGTGCTGCTGCAAGCAAAGTTACAGAGGTTTCCCAGAGTGTTGCTTTTCTCGAGAAAAGAGCGCTTTACAGCGCTTTCTGGCTGCTAGAGACATGCAGAAAGAGCAAGTGTGGCAGAATGTGTTCCAAAGCAGCTGGAGCTACCACGGGCTCCGGACAGGCTTATTTTCACTTGGAGAACACAGAAAACACACCAAGGTGCTGCTGCAAGCAAAGTTACAGAGGTTTCCCAGAGTGTTGCTTTTCTCGAGAAAAGAGCGCTTTACAGCGCTTTCTGGCTGCTAGAGACATGCAGAAAGAGCAAGTGTGGCAGAATGTGTTCCAAAGCAGCTGGAGCTACCACGGGCTCCGGACAGGCTTATTTTCACTTGGAGAACACAGAAAACACACCAAGGTGCTGCTGCAAGCAAAGTTACAGAGGTTTCCCAGAGTGTTGCTTTTCTCGAGAAAAGAGCGCTTTACAGCGCTTTCTGGCTGCTAGAGACATGCAGAAAGAGCAAGTGTGGCAGAATGTGTTCCAAAGCAGCTGGAGCTACCACGGGCTCCGGACAGGCTTATTTTCACTTGGAGAACACAGAAAACACACCAAGGTGCTGCTGCAAGCAAAGTTACAGAGGTTTCCCAGAGTGTTGCTTTTCTCGAGAAAAGAGCGCTTTACAGCGCTTTCTGGCTGCTAGAGACATGCAGAAAGAGCAAGTGTGGCAGAATGTGTTCCAAAGCAGCTGGAGCTACCACGGGCTCCGGACAGGCTTATTTTCACTTGGAGAACACAGAAAACACACCAAGGTGCTGCTACTGCAAGCAAAGTTACAGAGGTTTCCCAGAGTGTTGCTTTTCTCGAGAAAAGAGCGCTTTACAGCGCTTTCTGGCTGCTAGAGACATGCAGAAAGAGCAAGTGTGGCAGAATGTGTTCCAAAGCAGCTGGAGCTACCACGGGCTCCGGACAGGCTTATTTTCACTTGGAGAACACAGAAAACACACCAAGGTGCTGCTGCAAGCAAAGTTACAGAGGTTTCCCAGAGTGTTGCTTTTCTCGAGAAAAGAGCGCTTTACAGCGCTTTCTGGCTGCTAGAGACATGCAGAAAGAGCAAGTGTGGCAGAATGTGTTCCAAAGCAGCTGGAGCTACCACGGGCTCCGGACAGGCTTATTTTCACTTGGAGAACACAGAAAACACACCAAGGTGCTGCTGCAAGCAAAGTTACAGAGGTTTCCCAGAGTGTTGCTTTTCTCGAGAAAAGAGCGCTTTACAGCGCTTTCTGGCTGCTAGAGACATGCAGAAAGAGCAAGTGTGGCAGAATGTGTTCCAAAGCAGCTGGAGCTACCACGGGCTCCGGACAGGCTTATTTTCACTTGGAGAACACAGAAAACACACCAAGGTGCTGCTGCAAGCAAAGTTACAGAGGTTTCCCAGAGTGTTGCTTTTCTCGAGAAAAGAGCGCTTTACAGCGCTTTCTGGCTGCTAGAGACATGCAGAAAGAGCAAGTGTGGCAGAATGTGTTCCAAAGCAGCTGGAGCTACCACGGGCTCCGGACAGGCTTATTTTCACTTGGAGAACACAGAAAACACACCAAGGTGCTGCTGCAAGCAAAGTTACAGAGGTTTCCCAGAGTGTTGCTTTTCTCGAGAAAAGAGCGCTTTACAGCGCTTTCTGGCTGCTAGAGACATGCAGAAAGAGCAAGTGTGGCAGAATGTGTTCCAAAGCAGCTGGAGCTACCACGGGCTCCGGACAGGCTTATTTTCACTTGGAGAACACAGAAAACACACCAAGGTGCTG